>NW_018408803.1:736616-786494 GCF_002113885.1 Mizuhopecten yessoensis | reverse complement strand
TTGTGGGGGAGAGGAAACCTATAGTGGTTGTGGGGGGGAGAGGAAACCTACAGTGGTTGTGGGGGAGAGGAAACCTATAGTGGTTGTGGGGGAGGAAGGAAACCTATAGTGGTTGTGGGGGAGGAAACCTATAGTGGTTGTGGGGGAGAGGAAACCNGAGAGGAAACCTATAGTGGTTGTGGGGGAGAGAGGAAACCTATAGTGGTTGTGGGGGAGAGGAAAACTATAGTGGTTGTGGGGGAGAGAGGAAACTTATAGTGGTTATGGGGGAGAGGAAACCTATAGTGGTTGTTGGGGAGAGGAAACCTATAGTGGTTGTGGGGGAGAGGAAACCTATAGACATATCCGTATTGCTTCTTATAAAATGAAACATTGTAAAAGAATCAGAATCTAATACAGAACATGAAACTTATTTTTTATCACAAATGAAAAGCTTAAAATGAAAAGAATTATTATACAACAAATAAATTACAAATTATGAAATATATTATCAGTTTCGGTCTTAAAAATTTGTTCCAACTTTTCACAGACGTCGGGTATTTTTCAGCATCAAAGTGGCTGACTGGCATATTTCCGCCAGGAATGCAAATTTGTTATTGTATACTACCGGAATAAGCAACGCTTCCATTTGAAAGTGAAAATTCAATGACAAAAATGTCGTAGATTCAAACGAGATGTCTCTAAACATTTCCTTAATTTCATAAAAATGCACATGAACAGAGAAATCATGTCATGCCAAAGTCTCCTAATTTACATAAATGGGTGTGTCATATGTCGGTTTTCGCGCGTGCTGTACGTGAGAAAATGCGAGAACTGCATAAAGAGAAATATCTGGCTAGGATCTGAAGGACGATACCATGTTATATGGTTTACACAGGAAAGAGTGCCACACAGCGGAACAAAATGATTGACAAAGATAACGGTGCTATCTGTTGGGGTCGTAGACGCGGAGATCAGTCGAGATTGGACACAGACACGGATGTGACGTGATGATAAACTAGCCCATGTGTAATGCACGTGTAAAATAAACAAAGAGATAGTATGAAACAATGTTCTCTATAAAGCACACATCATTGGATATCGTGGTGACATACTTTTCATGTTCGTGTTCTCATTATATGTCGACATAGGGAAACCAATATTCTTAATTTGTAAAATTGAAACTTTCAAGTTAACATTTTTGACTTTCGTCTTTATGTCTGCCTCTATAAAACGGCAGGGCGCTGGATTCGCGTTGACATCATTTTGGTGTTTCGTGTTTTCATTAAATGTCAAAACATGAGAAATCCAATATTCTTAATTGATAAAAGTCACTTATTTTCAATCTAACGTTGTGTATTTTTGGTTTTGTATCCCCGTGTCTCTGTTGGCACACATATCGTTCACCAATTTTTAATGTGGATTTTTTTCTGATAAGACGTTAACGCTTTATCCTTTAAAAAGTACAATGTTGTAACTGTGAACATCCCTGTGAGAATGCCTACCATTGAAAGACACGGCACAACAATTCGATGCCAAAAATATTGAGTACGAATTAGGCTTATTTTCCTTCCTGAATAAAACTTTACCACAGTAATATAATCATTTTTGATGACGTCAGTATTCAGTATTTGTGGATCAATGTTGTGATCGTTTTCAATGCTTTCAGATGAATATGAATGCTTGATAAACTGCATACTGTAGAATCATTTATTTTCGAGGGGTTAACATTTCGTGGTTTTCATATACTAGCCTGTTTCAAGGACATCATATTTCGCTGATTTCTGATTTTCCCTTATCTATATCATACCAAATTTATGTTTTCGTGTGTATTTAATTTCGTGATTTTTGTTTTGCTTTCTTTTGCTTAAAAACATATTCGCACAATGCTGAATTTGCAGTTGGGAGATTGTTAGGTCAGAAGTATTATTTGATTAGAAATATTTGATGTACTGTTGAAATTTGAGAAATGTCTTACCGCGAAAACCGTTCAAAGTAAGACTGTAGTGAAAACCACCTTCCGTGCAGTAACTTTGCTCAATACTTTGCCAATTTCAATGTTAACACCAATTTATATATCCATTGTTACACATTTCAATCGGATCTTGATGTTTACGTCGATTTTTTTCTCCGAGAACGATTACATTTTGGATGACAAATTTGGTAAAAAAAATTGTGATATGTCATTTTCGCGATCGGAGAGGAAAGAGAATATCATTTGAACATTGTTCAATTGGCAGTACTGACAGAACAGTTTGTATCATACATCATGTAGCATATTATTATCAATAAAATATCTTTTTTGCAAAGTGTTTTTACTTGCTGCAAAAAGAGGCAAAATAAATCATTGAGAGTCAACCAACCGGGACAACATCTGAACTCTAGGTCGACAGGCAAACACACCAACAGGGGCCGATGATACCCCACTAAAACAAAGAGGAAAGATATCATGGATCCCCAAACAAATCGAAAATAATCCCGTTCACACACGCAAAGTTCATGTAACCACGGGTTTTCCACAACAAAATCTCATAGAAGATTCCAAACGATTTATAAATGAACTTTCTTTCTTCTGGATCCGCAAGGAGAGACTTTCTAAGCATGTGTAATATGCAGAGCAATAGATGTTCAAAGAAATGAATGAACAGCAGTCTACTCTTAGTGTTTCCGCGAGCTCTTTGATCGGTATGGCAATCAGCATGATGCCTTTGATGTAATGGAAAGACGGGGAAATATCTTTATAAAAATATTATTTTAAAGTGTATGATTGTTGACCAAACAAGATAAGTTGATGATCTTTCCTCGGTATGTAATCTCTCATTTAAGCCCCTTTCAATTAGAACATTGACGATCTTCTATTTGAACTATTTATTTTGCTTGAGTGATAGGAATTAGGTTATTTAGAGGCTATCTTCACGTGCACGAACCACTAATAGAAAATGAAAACTAATTTTTCATGTTGGTCCCATCTGTTGAGATGGTCTTACTGAAACTACCGTTCTCTGTAGCAGCAGCGATTTCAGTGTAGGAATATAGCACATCGTGAAGCACTGACAAACCATATTTCTCACACTTGTTTTCGTGTATGGCTGTTGACCCATATCACGCCATAAAATAAGTACGCGTATTTGAAGAACCTTATGACTAAATTCAACATGCACCCTCCAAAATCGGGGAGTTTTTCCTTGTATGAACCAGACCTAGTGTAACCCACTCTATGTGTATCGTAAGTGGCGACCAATGTAGGCCCCCCTGCAGAATCGGAGGTTTGTTACGACACGATTTCTCATCTCTGCACGATTTCTCACCCGGGTAGAAGTAGGCATATTGCCCGTTACCATAAGTTCGAACACGCAAAATAATAAATAAAGGGTGGTATTTACATGACGTCTTTGCAAAGAGTCTAAATTGCAGACATGGAGAGGTGAGTTTTGATGTCTTTCTTGAATTTGGCCAGCGGTTTTGAATTTCTAATAGCAGATGGTAAGCTATTCCACAACGTGGCTGAAACCCTCCCAAAGGACCGGTTTCCATAGGTCACAGTACGAGATTATGGAACACACAACAATGATTCTGACTCCAATGCAGTGATCGTGACGGCTGGTACAGGGTAACACGCTCCTGTAGGTACTGTGGAGCTGTTCCATTCAGTGCATTGTATGTGTACATCAACATTTTGTACTGCGACCTGTATCGTTCAGGTAACCTGTGCAATGGATATACCACAGGTGTGATGTGCTCTCTCTCTTTCGAGTACGAGTAACCAGCCGTGCTGAAGTGTTCTTGTCCCTCTGCAGACGACTAGTTAGTTTGTCCGATATACCACAGAGCATGGCGTTATCATAATCCAACCAAGAGGTAACAAGTTAACGCACCAAAAGTGAATGCACCAAAGTATTGCATGCATCTGTAGTTATAAACTGCCGGGTACAGCCGATGTTCCTGATCTGGTAGTAACAGGATTTGGCAATGGAGTTCACTTGTTTCTCCATGTTCAGTGAACTATCAAAGTATACCTCTATGTTTTTAACAGCAGGCACAGTCTCAATAGTTCTGGCACAAACTTTGAGCTGGAGAGCCATTGTTTGCTTACACTTTGGGGAAAAGGGCGATTAGTTCCGTCTTTTCATGATTAAGCTTTATCATGTTGGCGTTCATCCAGGTACTGATATCTGTCAGAAAAGCTTTCAGATTTTCTGTAATTGTATCCCAACTGTCCTGTGGTTTGATAACCATGTAAATTTGTGTGCCATCAGCATATCAATGATAGCGAAGGCTATGGCGACGACAAATCTCTCCGATCCTAACACCGACCCTTGAGGAACCCCGAAGTCTAGTACTTTGTCATGTGAGGTGGTAGATCCTATGGCAACACACTGTTGTTGTTCACTCAGATATGACTATATCCAGCATAGTGCGACATCAGTCACTCCATAAGAGTACTCCAGACGTTTATAAAGTATGCCATCGTCGATGACGTCAAATGCAGTTGGCAAATCAAGCATGACAAGCACCGCACTTTATTTGTTATCCAATGCAGAAGTTATGTCATAATGTACACGTAAGAGGGCCGTCTCAGTAGAGTCCCATGCGGTAGGCCGATTGCAGGTTGTCATGGAAACTGTTTGCATGGAGAACCTCTAGACGCCGGAACACAACCTTCTGCTAGATCTTACACAGAAAAGGCAGATTTGCTACTGGGCGGTAGTTCTTCAACTCCTCCTTGTCCATTCCATGCTTCTTCAACAATGGTCTAACATGTGCCTTCTTGAAACACAATGGAACCTTTGACTCAGCCAATGATTGAGGTAATCAATGGAAACAGTGCTTCAAGACATTGATTTAATAGCTCTGTAGGCAGTGGATCAAGCTCACATGACGTCGATTGCGAGGTCATGATGATATTGCGCAACTTGTCCAGGGTTGCTGGTGAGAGCTTTGTCAATGGTTCCCCATCAAATTGAATGTCAGCAGTCATGACAGAGATATCATTGTCAGCAGTAGAGTTCACTTCCGACATATTTTCCCCGATCGACCTGATTTTATTCAGAAAGTAATCACTGAACTTGTTTGACAAGTCTTTTTCAGAATTACAGATTGGTAGGATAATTTGACCTTTCTGACCCATTAAGTTTTTGTTTAGGTGAGTCTAAAAAGCTGTCTATGGTCCTTAACACGTTCTTCAATTCTTTCGAAATAATAAGCCTTTGACTGAATGAGAAGTGAAACAACTATTCGACATTGTTCCTTATAAATCTGGTCGTGAACGGTTAATTTGGTCCTTCGCCACTGTCTCTCTGCTTTCAACTACGGTTCTGTTTTTCTACGCGGAGATTTTCATTATACCACGTGGTATTCGGGTACCGAGCGACAGTTTAAGGACACTAAATTCAGATGAATAAATTACTTACAGCGATTAGCTGTTGTTGGCTTGATGACATGTAGATTCTCGTACGATACTGATGATGTCGTAATCCGTGTTGAAGTATCGTAACGGATCAATTTAGGTGAACTGGATTGCGTTAAAATGTGTTTAAGAAGGTGCGCGCACGTGCATTGTATGAATCGTTCAACAGCATTTTTTTATCGTCTAATTGAATCTGTGAAGACTTTTTAAGACTTTTTTTGCGCATTTCAAAAGTAAACAAATATATTTATAAACTTCCGTGTGATAAGCAATTGGCGGCCTCGTACCCAGATAAATTAGTGGCAGTCATTAAAAAATCATTTTCTACAGGAGCTTGTTACCCTGTATCAGCCGTCAAGATCACTGCGGTCGGAGTCAGAATCTTTGTTGTGTGTCCCAAAATCTCGTATTGTGACCTACGGAAACAGATGCTTAGGTAGGGTTTCGACTACGTTGTGGAATAGCTTACCATCTGCTATTAGGAAGTCAAATACCCTGGCCAAGTTCAAGAGGGACATAAAAACTCACCTCTTCACGTCTGCATTTTAGAATCTTTGCAAAGACGTCATGTAAATACCACCCTTTTATTTGTTCAATTATGTGCACATTGCTTGTTAACTGTATGAAAGTGAGTGCAAGCCTTTATTGTATGTTTTTACAATTATAACCATTACTATTATAACATATGTTGTAAAGCGCCTTACAGTAATTTTACAAATTATATAGGGCGCTATATAAATGTTGTATATTATTATTATAGTATAGCTCTAACGGGCCACCGTAAATGTCTACCGGTTTGTCGCCTCACTGAATCAAAAATACATATGGTATGATTAAAAAATAAGGTTCACTTTATTATAACAAAAAGTATCGGATTTTGTTTGCATCTGGATTGCAGCTAAAGCATTCCAGTGCATTAAACATATTCACTTGAGTTTAGAAAGCTGGTGACCTTCACCAAGGTGACAGACATTACGAAAGGTATTACATAATATGATGTAAAACGCGTTTAACTTTCCACAACACCTATCACAGTCTCAATATTTTTTAACACTGGTTTACTATTCTAGGATCCTGTTGTGGTCTTTTTATTTAGTTTCAAGTTACTTTGTTTTATTGTGTATAAAATATTTTTACTCACCTGCCTCGAATTGTCTGTAATGCTATGCTGTGGTATCGTACGTGATCAGTAGTCTATCATCTATTTGTATGCACCACCTGTGCCAAGTGTCTTATTATTTGACCAGCAGATACCTTGAACGGTTGCGGAACACTTGACTTACTTTTAAGGTAACTGTGGTCTTATATGATAAACGTTTCAAACAACATTATAAAACAAAAACACCTGTATAGGCTATAAAGACCAGAAGTGCATTTATTTATATGGACAAAGCCTTGTAAATTTAGTCCAATAGCCATAGCATAAAAACAATTAGTCATAACATGTATTTTTTTTATATATTTTAGGGGTTTATATCGACTTTCGGTAAAAATCAATAAATTATATGATAATATATGAATTAATAGATTGATAGATAAATCGATCAATACATATTAGGCATGTTGTACATTGAACAACTACACATTTGAAATCATGTCAGCTCATATATTACATGTACACTAAGGCAAGTTTTAAGACACCACGGACAAAATCCATCCCCTATTGAAAGTTGGGGCGAGATATCGTGCCGGGTGAGAAAACGTGTCACCTATGCCCCGGATATGTTTTCACGATTTCTCACCCGGGTGAGAAATCGTGCAGGGGTGAGAAATCGTGTTACGAACGCAGCACTTTTAGCACGATGTCTCACCCGGGTGAGAAATCGTGTCTGGTTCGGAAATCGTGCCGCAACAGAGGTTTCCTTTAATATCTTCAGCTAAGGGGATATTGATGGGAACAAAATTGGTCTGCATCCCTAGTTGCCCCCCATGGGATCTATTTCTTTTCCCCTCTTACTCCTTTCTTTCATGGAAGAGTTCTTCTTATAAGGATTAAGTCACATTCTTGTTTTTCTCGCGTACCTACTCTGCATTTCCGTTGGTGCGTTTCTAGGCACCTATCTCAATATGACCTGAGCTGTCACGATATTAAAACAAAACAAAAACAAATCTTTACTAAAAAATCGATATCTTGTCTGGAAATTATGTATTGTTTGTCTAATATCTACGTCAAAGTTGTTGGTCATTTTTTTGTATACGGTTCAATGACCGTAAGATCAACACTTGGACGTGAGTGACCAGACACCTTGACCGTTTGTAGACGGACATGCCAGTCCAGTGAAGGACCATTTTAAATTTTTGAAATATGTTCTTATATTTTAAAACAAAACTTTTGAAACAAAACCTTTACCAAGGTTGGATGTAACGGTTTTTATTAGCAAGTCATAATTTGTATCGTGTTATGAAATCGAGAAAAAGAAAATGTCAAAAGATATTCTCGGAAACAAACGAGGTCAAGGAAGCGGGTCCTCCTTAATCAATTTCGATAAAATTGCACAAATAAAACGTGTTATTACTATGAAACCAGATTTGAAATTGACACGTGGTTGTCATCTTCTCTGAACCCCAACCCGATTCCATGTTAAACTACAGGAAACGAGTAACCAATTCCGTTTATTACTCGGGCGGAGCATTCTAGAGAGGTTTTTTTTAACTCATCGTTCCTTTACCATAGCAAAACATATGAAAAATAGTCCACAAAAGACAGAATACTCAAGATGATTAGATTTTTAACACCAAACAAAAAGTATGAAACCGATACTTCGTCCTCGTAACGTCTAGGGGTATACCAAGACGGGTTCCGGGGACCAAAACACCGAAAAGAAAAAATAGGAAAGTAAGAAATGCTATGTTTCTTACGTGTTGAAATGGAAGAAGCGGGACAATTTTGGTCTCTTCAATGTCCCCTTAAGCAAAGGACAAAGACAAGAATTATTATACAGAAGACTTCACCTAGTTGCCTCTTACTAAGACACGCAGGATTTTTGATACGAAACAATGGCTATGTATCGTTTGATATAAAGCAATGGCTCTGTATTGTTTAGTCTCGTTCAACCAGACTCTTGTAGTGATCAAGCGTCTGGTTGAACAAGACTATGTATTGTTCTGATACTAAACAATGGATTCGTATTGTTAGATACGAAACAATGGCTATGTATTGACGCTGGTTGTCAAATACCCGTATCTATTTATCGTTCCCCATAATCTTGCCAAGTAACAGTAACTAGGAATTTGAATGTGTTTTTAGCTGAAATGACCATAGCTTTGATCAAATCAGTTCTGAAGAGTTACCTATTCCTTTCGGAACTTTTATAAAAAAAATAACAAAAGTGAAATAAACAACAATAAGATTAATCACAGTGATCAGAGAGGATAAATGAAACGGGGCCAGACAGTGATTCAAACCCTGGACCTCCGGTCAGAATACAGTCCGGTACAATCCGACACCTGAGTACTGTTAGTGGTTGCCAGATTGACGGAACTGATATAGTAAATTTAAGAGGCTGGATAGTAGGACAAGTGGATAGGTAGTGGCTGGATGACAGTGGGATAACTGGATTAGTGGTGGCTGGATTAACGAGATTGTAAAGCGCAGCAACCCGATCAGCGATACAACTGGGTGGACGAGGCATGACAGTGTGGCAGCTGAGTAAGCTGTGGCTGGACTAACCAGACTCATTTGATATGGTTGTTATGCCAAAATATCCCGTTGATTGAATGTCATTTTCCCAAAAAATAACTTCAACTGCCAACATATTGATCAAATAGAGTGAAATTTGCACTTTATTTAGAATATTATCGAGGAGGAACGGATAAAATATATGAACCTTATTGAATCAGCGCTTTTATGATTTGAAAAATCCAATAATTAGTTTAAAAAGCATTTTATTTTACGTAATTATGTAAACATATAAAAATTAATTTTATCATATTATTCTCAAGGGCTCAGTATGATATATATATAGCCCACAGGAGCAGAGGATCATCGGCTTAGTAAGTTAATAACAAAACCCACGCCCCAATCCCATTATTATACAAAGGTCATACAGTGTGCTTAAATTAAAATAGATATACGCAAACTTGGAGATTTTTTTCCGAAAAGAAAGAGTCACTTTTGGGAGTCACTCTAAAACACTTTGTTGCGTCCCTAATGTTCTTCCGCAGAGTGGTAATATTGAGCAAATGTAAATATTACCCCATGAACTCTTGTCATGTTTCATGTTCATTAGTATATACATTATGGCAAGTACGTTATCGGACGATGCTGACCTAGTTTTCTCTCACTGACGTCACGCGCACATGCACGTGGTGCAAGTTAAAACGAGCTCAACAATGGACTAAATGAGATCGTTCTCGGTCAAGATTTTGGCGAGATACATTTAAAGTAAATACGTACACCCCAGCCACCATCGTGTGTAAATAACTACATAATTGTCTATAATGTGAGGCATCCTCAATAAGTCGTCTGCTCATGGCACTCATATGTATTCGCGTGTAATGGTATAGAAATAGCATTCCACACCTAAGCCGTCCAAACAAACCATTATGTATTCGATTTTCAGAATCAGATCTACATGTACTTTTTTCCTTCCTTTTCTATATCAAAATGTTCTATATAATCATTCCCTCAACAGATTGTAATATCGGCATTAGTATATTACATAGTGTATATTAGTAAATTGACGTGCAAATAGTCGTTAGAACTTTTATCATATACTCTCTCTCTGCCTTTTCGGTGAATTATACATGTAACAAGAAAATTCAGCAAAGCTGCTCGACACCAGATCTTTTGATGAAAATCACTAACTGACAGCGAGGAACAGATCCTGCACGCTTGAATTTATGTTTTGGATATAATGGCATATTTATACCATAATGTCTGTTGCAAAGGTGGAACAACACAACCACTTTTTCTCTTGTCGCTTCATCTAAGCTTTGAAACTGAAAATCTACGCAGTAAATAGAACGTACCGTTTTGATTGGACAATATTAAGGATGAATTCCTCACATGTGACGGTAGAATATTTCGTATATCTTCTCTGCATTGAAGATTAATCTTTTGTCAAATGGAGAATTCATGATATTTCACTATGATGTAGTTTTAATATATTAAACACGGATATCGCAGGGGTTTACTATCATATTTTTGTATGCGGCCTCAATTTCCCAGAGGGCTTTCCAGCATGGGGAAGCACCGGAAGTAGACAAATTGTTTGCATGTCAAACCCATGCGGTGCTTCGGTCCGCTTAGGGATTTGAAAAAAACCCTACATATGAACTCACTCCATAGGACCTACTGCAACTTCATGAAAATATCGAGAAATGACGTCACAAACTTCAATATACATTTGATGACGTCACAGTGGCGACAATAGACAATGAGCAAAGATGACAGAATTTTAGACTTTCCAATTAGTATGGAAAAGCGGATCAATTCGTTTCCATCTTTTTAAAATGAAGAGTCCCGTGAGATCATCAATATGTCTATATGTATCAACACACAAAAAATGGAAGGAGAAGGATTCAATTTGTTCCGCAACAAACAACAGGAGTTGTCCTTTTTTGCACTCGAAGGAGAAGGAATTGTTACTATACTATTTTTTCTTCGCGCTAAATCCGCCACTTTGTTCTTTGACTGTGGTAAGCTATCCATATAAACCCTCTCTCTGAAGTCCTGTAATCCCCCCGCTCTCCTCCCCCTCCCCCCGGGCGTACATTGTACTAAGTGTTCGTGTCATAAGTGGTACTATTATGAAATATGACCGGTGCAGAATGTATTGGCGCGCTGTTAATCTTCGCTAATTGGCCTATAACCATAATACTTACTATACATACTCTGCTAGTTAGCACCGAGAACGGGTTCACGCGCACACGACGGCTGTCGGCATTACACCGCGCCTTACTCCGCGTCTCTGCTAATGCTGTTTTTCTGTATGACTCTTATCCCTCCCTCCCTCTGTATTCTCCCTGATCCTGTGTTTAGCTAGCAATCCATCGATCTATGTATCGATCGAAAATCAATAATATTGAGTTAAATATAAGAAAGCTCCACCCTTGTTTTATTATAATCATGTTAACGTGTATCATGATGAAAGACAGAAAAGCCGTTTGGGAATGAAAATCCCGCTTAAGAGTTAAACGGGATATTGACATTCATGCCGGTGTGTAAAATATGAATGCAAACATTTTGCGTTCGTAACGGCATGAATATTTAAATAAATACATAACAATCCGAAATGCATATTTATATCCGAAATTTGTCGTTATTAGTAATGTGAATATGAGTATTCCTTGATATCTGCGAGTTTTGAAGGTTTTGAATCGTATTTGCAAACACAATTCCTGGAACGTCCTATAAATGTTTGCTTCTCCTGATGGTCGCATGTTCTTCGAAGCGGAAGGAGAAGCGTCAACATGACAGGGTCGTATTTCGGAACCATGAAAAGTATCCGAATTGATACGAGCTTATTACACTTATATATCATTTAGCTGATATAGAAGGTATGTTATCAGGCCTGGCTGGGATTAAGTCGAGAAAGAGAGACAAAGACAGAGACAGAGATACAGAGATACAGAGACAGAGAGACAGAGAGACAGAGAGACAGAGAGACAGAGAGAGACAGACAGACAGACAGACAGACAGACAGACAGACAGACAGACAGACAGACAGACAGACAGACAGACAGACAGACAGACAGACAGACAGACAGACAGACAGACAGACAGACAGACAGACAGACAGACAGACAGACAGACAGACAGATAGATAGAGAGACAGATAGAAAGAGAGACATATAGATAGAGAGACAGAGAGACAGAGACAGGGACAGAAGAGAGAGAGATACACACACAGACAGACAGACAGAGAGATAGGTTAGGTTGTCCCTGTACATCAGGCTATCAGGGCAGTACCGTAATAGCGTATCAACAGACTACTGTGAGCAATTTACGAGATTTCCGCTGACCTATTGGTACTCTGTCCCTCCCTGGTAATTATGTAAATGTAATTTAGGGCATCACTACCGACGATAATACAAGAACGTTTATAAATATATAGATAAATGTCACATTTTCAACTAGCTCGTGATGCGCTGTAGGTTATTGCAGTATTATTTTTCCACACGTTGGTTGAATTAAGGATGCATGCTACCTTTTCAAAAGAGTTTCACGCTTAGTTTCGATTTTGTGACGTAGACGGTTGATTCGAGTCTCCTGATCATGACAAGAGTTATAGATTTTTCTCTTCATTTTTTTTGTTTCTATGATTCTTAAAAAAATGTATAAACATGATTGATAATTAATGATATCGATAAAAAGGTTTAAGATATAAACACAAATCGAAGTTGTACTGTGGCTTATTATGAAAATATTTGGGTAATGCGTATCCTTGTATACTCTTTATAAATTGTATTTTGTTATTGGAAATTATATCATGAATACAATTTAGACTTAAGTTATTCTTAAACAAGCAATTTCTCTCATTGGCTAAGATGATAGCGCGCAGTATGTCTTAATGTGGGAGGAAACTGGAGTATCCGAAGAAAACCCACGTGTTCAGGCAGTTGACCCCTTACCTCTTCATGTCCGATCGGGGAATCAAATCCAGTGTTCTTGGTAAAAGACGAATGCCCTCTCCACTGCTCCACCCGAGCACCGTTCAATATATATACATCATCAGTAGACGATATGTCACTATAATAATTTTTTAAACCTCTAGTGAAAATTCTGTAATTTCATACTGTCACATTCGCTTTAACATTGAGTCAATGGGAGGGTGCTTCCCAACGCCCTAGCAACGGGTGACAGTGTGTGTGAAGAGTGCACAGAAGAAGCGCGTACGGTTGTTTCAGCCGCCATGTATTTGGAGATGGACTAATTTCATTGCTTTTTGAGCTCTAAACATTGCGCTAACTTGTTATTGCGCCATTTAATGTTCATATATATATTTTTCTATCGCATATATTGTGATTGCGCCAATTCATCAATATTCTAATCTGTTAAAATTTGATCGATAATGCGTTAAAATTTGTGCCCGCCAAAATTAGTACTCTCACAGTATGCGTGTAGCTATAGTCACTATGGTCGCACTATACTATGCTCCGCTCGTAACAAAATCAAGCTCATGTTGTACCAAGGTTATGTTTGTATGTACGGATAAATCAGTCTGAACCCGTGTTATTCTAATCCCCCGTGAACGTATAAACGTTTGAGTCAACATGTTACGCGCAGTATCAACCGCCTCTCGGGGAATTCCATCTTCATCAACGAGGCCATTTAATTAAATTCTCTCGCACGGAAAAAGTACATTGCCTAGTTCTGATGATGGGCGAGACAGCGGCTTAACTTAAGGTCCAGTATGATCCGAGGTAAGGACCCTAATTGAGTAAAGCATCGAGGTTGATAAAATATCGGAAATATGAGAGTATGTCATTGATAAAGGAGGGTAAATGATGACGTTTGAAAAATGATAAAAATGTTGGGAAGATTTTAGTTGCTCATATTTTTTCTTTATTTGAGGGAATTTGAGAGCGTGTCATTAAAATGAAAGGTTAGAATGTTAACGTTTGAAAAATGAGTTGTGTATTCTATAGATATGTATATTGGTTGGTTGGATTTGAAGGGAGTAACGACCTATCAACCGCTAAGGTCATTTAAGGACGTGTCTCCATGTGTGTAGTGTATGCCGGAGACAGGGTATGTAGGTGTATATGCCTCATTGTGTTAGCGCGGATCTGATGCCGACTTTATAGTGCTACCCCATTGCCTTCCCCACCTGGGCAAACGTTCAACATTAAAGCCAAAAGTGAAGTATTGCCAAACAGGGGCACAAGGAAAAGAAAGTTGCGAATACTTGATTTCGCGGTTGTCCTACAAATGACTCATATGCGGTAATCTGAATTCGCGAAAGGAATAAAGACTATTATACGCAATTTCAAAATTCTTGAAGGTTAGTCTTCGCGAATTAACGCGAAATAAATATTTGCGATGGAGCGCGCCCTCGTTTGGACGTGCTTCCATGGTTAGGTGTCCGAACTATCTCGCTGTAGGATCTTATCAAAGTGTCCTTGGCAAGACACCAGTCGTTCCCAGGAACTGTTTGCCGGTACCAATATGTACAGTTAGGTGGACTGGAATTGAAGTAATTGTCTTTGTTTAAAAAAGATAATTTCCCATTTAAAATCAAAGTGGCGATTTTCTGTCCGCACAGTTCCAAACAGAGCCTTTCAGTGAGTATTCCGACGCACTACCAATAACGCCGTGCCTGTGGAGGCCAATAATTTATAGATTTTTTTTAAATCATGTTTATACGTTTTTCCCCGTAAAATCTAAAATGTGTTCCACATGAATCCTCTTCGTGGCCGACAATTCGATGATATCACATTTTGTGTACCCTACGGAGTCATTGATATGCTTTTTCGATAGGAATGACGTCATCGGAATTAATCACGTGACGTCTACCGATGGGAAAGTATGTCACGCATGCGTAGAATGATTTTTATAGCAGCGTTGACGTCAGTAAAGGCTGCGCTGTGCCCTTCTCATAATAATCGTTTTTCCATCAAATATCCCGACATTTCCTATCTATACATTTTGTCTCTGTAACGTTGTCCTATTTATTCTATCTAAATTTTACACTATCATAAATTTATGGTTTAAAAATAATTTCTAGCCATTATGATTTCAAACAAAACCTGCATGTTCCCGTCTCAAAAAAAAAATGATTACCCAAACAAACATAAGAAATACAAAAAAAATCAAAAATAAAACAAGATCTAACAAAGTTATTTCAAAATACTGTACATGTGTATGTTGGTTCAAAACCATATTTGTTGGACATTGCGTTAACGTAAGAACAAAATTTTCATGAAAATTTAACTATATTGTTCGGACATTTCTTTCGATTTCTTGACGATGTCCATAAAGGATAATTAATTAGGTAAATGTAGACAGATGGGCTATTGTAGAGATGTTATCACTTTCAGTTGAAATGAAATAATAATTTTACCAGTTTTTTACCGGTCACCAACTCCTATCTCAAGTAAAACCTCGTCACACTGCCACCATTTTTATTTTGTGTGTTTTTTACGCCCTTGAACAGCTATGGTCATTTAAGGACGTGCCGGGTTTTGCTGGTGAAGGAAAGCCGGAGTTCCCGGAGAAAAACCATCGACCAACGGCCAGTACCTGGCGACTGCCCCACCTAGGCCTAAAACCCGCGACCCAGCAGTGGAGGGCTAGTGGTAGCAGAATGTCGGTCGCCTTAACCACTGGGCCACCGCGGCCCCTGCCACCATTTGTCCGGAAAAATTTGGCGTTATAAAGCGGTTTGGCGATAAACTGAGGGCCATTGATTGAGGAATTCTTTATAAAACGAGAAAAGAGGACATCGGAATATGGTGGCAGTAAACGAGGTGTCAAATGAAACGAGTGGCATTATATCGAGGTTTTACTAAACTTTAAAGTGGAGTATTCTTCTTTAACAAGTTTCCCAATGGGTATATTTACTATTCATTCAGATTATCTAACATATTTATATGTTGTTCGTATCGGAAAAAAACCCATTTCTGCGACCATTAACGATCCGCATAGGGCGCCGCCATCTTGTTACAATATAAATAACTGTGACCTCGAGGTCAAATTATATATAGTCCGCAGGCTGTTTAAAGAGAGGCGAATGGAGCGACGTGAAAACAAACATGTGAGAGAATGACATCCCTGAGTAAGATAGTTCCTTTCATTTGTATCATTCCGCTTCATGCATAAATACGTCCGAAAAACAAAATTGTGGATTACCTGAATACGGATAATCGAAGTGTCTAAACTGTTCTGGGTTGCTTATCTTTACGGAAACATCCTTAATCGTTTATGAACGCCCCGAGCTCATAAGCAGTTCTTGCATTAGTATACGCACCCACGCTAGGCGTACGGTTGATGAAATAGAAATTATCGCAAGTTGGAGGAAATCTGGGTCATAATTATTTTATGATGGTATGCGCAGTGCACGAGGGACCTTCCTATATTCAGTAGACAAATGTCATGCTTCACGGAGCAGAAACCATTAAGATTTCCAACGTACACGACACACATGCCATAGGTACTCCTACATGTTATTTATTAATGAGGTAAGTGTTTTACGGTGCGATCATTGACGAAATCGAACTCATAACTAGAGAAATTGACTCCACAGGGTTCAACGAGGACGATCCATTTGGACTCGGTTTGCATAATGATTTATATATGTCTACATTAATCTGAAAGCAAGATGTTGAATCCGACACAGAATCGCCAAGGGTATATATACATATTTAAGACCCATATGAATTATTAATCATCAATTTCCAATAATCATTTATAAGTTTTAATTACAAAGCAACAAAGTCAGGTCTGTCTATTGCAAACTTCTTATCCTCACAAACACATTATTAATGCCCCTGATGTTTATAGGTAAAACTTCGATATAATGACTCTCGTATACATAAAGTAAAACCTTGATGCAACGTCCTTCTCTTTATTCAGTAAAACCTCGATATAATGTCCCTCGTTGATATACAGTAAAATCTCGATATAATGCCACTCGTTTATACAGTAAAACCTCGATATAATATCCCTCGTTTATATACAGGAAAACCTCGATATAATATCCATCGTTTATATACAGTAAAACCTCGATATAATGTCCCACGTTTATATACAGTAAAACCTCGATATAATGTCCCTCGTTTATATACAGGAAAACCTCGATATAATATCCATCGATTATATACAGTAAAACCTCGATATAATGTCCCTCGTTTATATACAGTAAAACCTCGATATAATGTCCCTCGTTTACATTCAGTAAAATCACGATATAATGCCACTATCACTATACAGTAAAACCACAATATAATGCTTAAATACAGCAAAACCTGTTTGTAATGCACCTTGTCTATTCACTGTCCGCCTATTCCAAAGTACATTTTTCCCTTTTTCATTTTTTCTTCAATGCAAACACATATTCAAATTTAAAGACTATACTATACCCAGGCTTATTGGTTACAGTTTTAGATGGAAACTAACCTGCTAATTCACACTACATGATCGTATGATGCAACTAACACGGAGAACCTGTAGAATCAGAGACTGTCTCCCCTTTGTGCCCACTCCTCCGGAAACCTTGCACAAACCAAACCAAAACTGTCCGACAAGTTGTAGCATTTCTAATTGTTCTTTCTACTCTCTTTGTTTCACACTGTACTTGACCCTCGTATGACCTTTATATGACATTGTATGACCTTGTATGACCTTGTATGTCCTTGTAAGACATTGGGCCGTGTATTGCCTCACCCTTATCAATCTACTGTAAGCATAATTTGAATGCTTTCCTGTTTTTCAAAATTTACCATATTTTAATCCCGTTCGGAACAATTTGCATGCGGGGTCAGCGATAAGTCTTTCACTTCCGTAATCAGGACGTTATATATTTCACATCATGAAATATACATTAAATTGTCTTTGATAGCGACGCTTTCGAACACGTGACCGGAAAAAAGGGGGGAAAGTGCAATCTAAGCAAAACAAAACAAAATATTCTCACAAACGGTCTATGTTTTTTTGCCTCTTTTTATTTCATTCACCGGTAAAAATAAAAAGTTCGTGCTGGCAAGTTTGTTTAAAATAAATTGGTTTGCCTTGACCGTCGACCCTTCTATCGTTTTATTGGGATTTTTTCTCTTAAATTAATGCAACATAGAACAACAACTTGGATGAGACACTAATGTAGTATACAGATGTAGGATATACAGTGTAGATGTCCAGAAAATAAAGAAGGGAAATATTATGCTCAAAGATATGACAACTTTGTTTTTCAATTTTCATATGACTATGCAAAATTACATTACGAAATTGTCAATATATTGTAACGGATTTCTAAGTCAAAATGCATTCTTAAATGGTTAATTGTTATTCTGAAAAGAAATAAACAAATTTATATGTGATTACCTTCAGGTTTCCTCGAACGTTCCTTGATATACCGGGTTCCGAATCTCGAACGGCGAGAACCAAAATCACTATGAAAACTATCCAAAAACTCGTACACAACAAGTCATTTGTTGAATTGATGAAAATTCATCTCACGAATTTTTTCCTCTCTTTAAAAAAAAAATCACACAAAAATCTGTAAGCGTTCCTACAATTAACCCTGCCAACCGAGAAATGTTCTCACTAGTGGATTAAATTAGTCCCTCCGGCATCAAAACACGAATTCTTGCTCACTCATAAAAAGTAGTCCCTCGTAAACAGTGAAGTCGCGTTCGACTGACTCGTTTCGGAGGGTGCTAGGTGGATTGGTCCAAACGCCGCAAGTTTCATACTCGCTTAATGAGGTAAAGAGGGAGCACGGTGGTAACACTGCATCGAACGCACCCCGCGAGATTGGCGTTACACCGAGCGGCCATCGATTGCGCTCGTCTCGCTGTGTATGATGTGAGGTTATCCTTGTAAACAGCGAACATTAAGTCCTCGACAGGTCATCAATGCTTGTTAAAAAATACAACATAATAAAAATCCGAAGGTCGGTATACTGTTATATGTTGTTTTATTTGATAAATGGAGTTTTTTATTCATTAGGTAGAACTTCGCATAAATATACAAACCGACCTGACGGTCGATAAATTAGGATACATTTATTATATTGGGTGATTTATGACTGAAGTACATCAATAAAACCTTACAAAATAAACCGGAAGGTCGCCATTTTAGGATAAATGTATTTATTAAATTACCTACATACATGTACACAGAATAGTGTGTACTCCTGTTATGTGACGCGGGCGTAGGTTCGCCGCGTGCAGTTATGCTTGAGAAACAATTTTCTGCGTAACTATAGCTTTAATCAATCATTACTGAAAAGAAAGGCATACCTTGCGGCACGTATGTGAAACAAAACAAAGATAAAATAAACAGTGTGTAATCAACAACGGTGTGTAAACATTCAGCGGGACTAGAGTGGGATTCGAACCCGGAACTTAAGATTGTCGTGCTATCGCTCTCACCGACTGAGCTACCTACCTGGTCAACAGAAGTGTCCTGACCAAACTGTGCTACATATAAATCAAACACGAAATTAACAGTATGTTAATTTATATGCGAAAATAAACAGTGGAACTCTCCTGTGTTTTGCTTACAATTTAGCTAGTCTCGTTCAAACAGACTCTTGTTGTCTGCGCAAGCTACCCGAACAGAGAATTACAAGTGATCAAGCGTCTGGTTGAACGAGACTAACAATTGGGCAGGAATCCTTAGCCAGTAAAAAGAGTGTGTAGCTGAAACAGTGTCTGATATGAAAGAGTCGGGGATATCGTCTAATGTGACAATTTAAAGTTTCCACAATTAATTGAATTATTTTTTAAACTCACAGGTGATAAAACTTATCACAATCAAAGAACAATTGATCGATTGCCTAATTAATTTGAACTTCGCGGTCAATTAATTAGAAATTGTCAATCAGATTCCCTTAAAAAGTACAACAAAATCTCAATGTTTGAGTTGTGTTTAGGGTAACTAGGTGAACAAAGAGAGAAGGTGAGAGAGGGAGAGAAAGAGAGAAACAAAGACATAAAGAGTAGGAAGATGAAGCCAATACTCATCCTGATATCTAGTCTCTTTTTAAAGCGAGAAATTGTCAGTATGTCTTTGTATCATTTTTCAATTATTTCCCCATGTTTCACATGTGTGTTCCCGTTTTTGTTGAGAAATAGATTAACTGTCTTAACCTACTTAGGGGAATACATCTCGCACGCGCTGTTATTCTGACATAGTCACCGGCACGTCATAACTTTATGCAGCGTAACCAGGGTCGCGTCATCAATTTTGGGGTCACGCATTCAATGCGTCACCGATATGGTGGCGACATGCATTGAGCTCATTATCATAACTTGGAATATTTGTTTACGGTAAGAAAGTGTGGGAGAAAACTAAGCTATCAATCCTAAGGGATATAGAAAGAGAAATATCAACCATCAAGATAAGATTTTTGAAGCTTAGACTCGGCAATTCCTCTTGCTTAACCTCAAAAAACCTTATCATTAGGTTGAGATTGCATTTTCTCCCACCCTTCACAGGTGTGTCTCCCGTTTTAGCCGGAACAAATCAGCTTGTCACCCCCTAGGGAGAGATAGCCTCGTGCCGATTAGCACATGTTCAATTGTGACGTCATTAAGATGTGTCACCGGTAATTGTGACGTCATCAAAAGTGAATGACGATATGCATACCCTACATGTTTTTTGTTTACAAACAGACAACTTTCCGATGGGGTTGTGACTGAAATAATAGAATAGGCGAAAAATAATCATCCCCTAACTTGAGGGTATATCAGAGAAAAACTCTTTAGGTGATTTATTTGGTTGTCTAACCCTCGGAAGAGCCTCAGGTTAGACAACTAAAAAACATCACCCTTCGGGTTGGAGATTTCTCTATCACACTCTCAAGGTAGGGGAGGATTCTAGTAGTCTCCTTCACATTTTAGGGATGGTTATCAATTATGGACTTTTGTCATTTTGGTAAGGTCAGTAATTCCAATAATGGTTAATGATTTGACATATCAGAGACATTTTGTCCATAACTATGTCCTCAGAAAGATGGCATTAAAGTAAAACGCAGTTAATACGGGCATGCAGTAGGATACAACAGGTCAATTCCTAAGTATTGGCAGAAAACAGTGTATCCCCTTATACCACTAGCTGGGTTTTACTGTGAGGACATAGTCAACACAATGCCGTGACGTCATCAGGAAATGGAATGTAGCTTCCAGAGCTCAAGATGATTTGCGTAAAACAGAAAGTGTCCTTGAAATGTCAATTACTATTAACATAACTCAATACAGCATTTTACCTGCGGTCTCGTCATAGTTTCATAAAAACCGAACTAGTTATATAATTTCACACATAACTCACCTAAATACTGTTGAATTCGGAATTGTACAAATTCACGGTTGGATATAAGAATTGAACGGCATTTTCCAGTGAACACTGAAATATTACCGTTCAATCCTTATATTTACATTCTGAATTCTTAGTTATCATTGATCTAAATAATGATATTCCCTTTTAATTTTTTATATTGAAGTTTCTCTGTCGTCAGTGCTAGCGAGATTGCTGAAACAGCCTAACATCACCAAAATGTTTGCTTCTAACGGTTGCCTCACGTTATTCGAGGCGAGAGGAGTAGCTTCAAAATGACGTTGATCAAACTGTATTTATAGCCCTATGAAAGCAATTATGTTTATTCTTTATGGAAATGATTATAGAGAAACTTGCAGTGGAAATGTAAATATGATTGACTTGACTTAATTTCTTATCTATGAGTGGGGAATAGGGCCATGAACAAGACCTCGGAAATGTAAATATACCATTATATTTTGACTGTAACACATGTTATCGAGAAAACAAAAACAATCAGAAAATACAGAATGCAAAATTACAAATAAAATAAATAATTTCAATGCTTTACGGTACGGTTAAATTACAACAGATATATTTTTTAACTTATCTGTTGTACAGAACGCGAAAAATGTTGTCTATATTCCTTAAGTATGTTACATATGGCAATAAAACACCTGGAATCCAGAATAATGAGCATCAGTTACAATCGGACCAATAAAACGTAGATACGAAATAAACGATACACTTGTGTGTTTGGCCTTATGGCATCCATCAAGTTAAAGCCGACACTGAAATCGCGTAAAGTCTCGTTACTTTCCAAAACTGAATATTTTGTATTTAGTGAACCCTAGTTCTTGTCCAAATGCTATGGCAGTGTTAATACCGAAATGAGGCTCTAAGGAACCTTTTCAGTCCGGAAACGTTGGATTCAGTATATAGTAGACCGCGCATGTCCGAAAGCACGGACTTCTTGGTTTGTTTTTATGTAGAACCCCCTCAATAGAAACTTTGGTTTGTGTATACAGTTGAAGCTTGTCAGTCCGGACGTTTTTGTTTGTATGTACAGTAAAACTTCGTTTGTCCTGACTTTAGTGGGTATGTACAAAGGAATCTCATTAAACAGTACACTTTTTTGTGTACAGTGGAACTTCGGTAGTCTGGACTCTTATTTTGTACAAAATTGAACCTTGTTCAACCGGACATTTGATTCGATAAACCGGAGAACCTCGTCAGTGTGAACATTTTTGTTTGTGTGTAAAGTAGTACCCAGGTATTCCGGACACTTTTATTTGAGTGTACAGTATATCTCCGTCAGTCCGGACACATTGATTTGTGTGTTCAGTGCAACCCCGATAGTCCGAACACTTTGGTTTGTGAGTACAGTATAACTCCGTTAGTCCGGACGATTTGTTTTGAGTATACAGTATACGTTATTCTGGACACTTTGGTTTGTGAGTTCAGTATACGTTAGTCCGGACACTTTGGTTTGTGAGTACAGTAAACGTTAGTCCGGACACTTTGATTTGTGAGTACAGTATACGTTAGTCGGAACACTTTGGTTTGTGAGTACAGTATACGTTATTCCGGACACTTTGATTTGTGAGTACAGTATACGTTAGACCGGACACTTTGGTTTGTGAGTACAGTATACGTTAGTCCGGACACTTTGTTTTGTGTGTACAGTATACGTTAGTCCGGACACTTTGGTTTGTGAGTACAGTATACGTTAGTTCGGACACTTTGTTTTGAGTATACAGTATACGTTAGTCCGGACACTTTGTTTTGTGTGTACAGTATACGTTAGTCCGGACACTTTGTTTTGTGTGTACAGTATAAATACGCTAGTCCGGACACTTTGATTTGTGTGTACAGTGGAATTCAAGAAGACAAAAGGAAGGCGTGCTTGTGCCTTTTTGATTTTTTTGGAAACGGTACCTCGACAGGCAGTCAACTTAAATGTCTTATGTTAATGTATGAGATTCTAGGCTGTGATTGCTACCTACCAGAGTATATTTCACCAGGTTCCCATTAGTTGGAGATATCAGACACGGGCGATGATTGAATTACAAGTTATCATAACACTTCCCAGGCCCTGTAACCAAGTAAGGGGGCTCAGCGTTATCCCGGGGAAGAGGGTAAATCGTTACCCCAGGTAGGTAGGGGAGTAAATCGCTACCCCGGGGAAGAGGGCACAGCGTTAACCTTGGGATGGGTGCACAGCCTTATCCCGGGGAGGGGGGGGGGCTCAGCGTTATCCCGGGGAAGAGGTTAAATCGTTACCCCAGGTAGGTAGGGGAGTAAATCGCTACCCCGGGGAAGAGGGCACAGCGTTACCCTTGGGAAGGATGCACAGCGTTATCCCGGGGAAGGGGGTAAATCAATACCCCGGGGAAGGGAGCACAGTGTTATCCTGGGGAAGGGGCTCAGTGTTACCCCGGAGAAGGGAGTAAATCGTTAGTCCGGGGAGTGGGCACAGTGTTACCCTGAGGAGGAGAGTATGACTTTACCCCGGGGTAAGGGAGCTTATCGTTATTTTGTATTTCATAGACCCGGGTCAGGGGCAGAGTTCTTGTTAGACCTGAAATAATTTTGTATCGCCCCTTAGGGAGGGGCATTAACGTTTCCCCGAGTAGAATGAGGGAATCAAACAATACAATATTTCATATGTGCCACGGAAAAAACAGATCCGTTTGTTATTCTGTCAAGTACACAATGTTTTTAGCAGATCAACAAGCTTTGTTTATACATTGCCCCAAATCTATGTGGAATATTTTGTTCGTTTCGTTTTTTTAAGATTTCCCACTTTTCGACCTCCCCCTGTGGTCCCCCACGAAGATTTTCTCGTTCTACATGCTTTACGTGTCACTGCTGGGGGTAAATGATGGCTCTAGCATGTTGTACAAGATAACAAATTGTTTTTCACTGTTTATCAAAGATATAATTCTCTTTTATTACAGATGTTTTTTCCAGCACTACGTTAGCATGTGGTGGGTCTCAGAGTATTACAGCATTATTTTGTTTCTTAAATCTAAACATAAAAATCACATAAAAGTCAATGAAATTGTTTCACCTGGGTTTTTTTCATTTATTTTCTTCCCAAACAATTATCATAAATGTCTGTCTGTCTGTCCGTCTGTCTTTTAGCAACTATGATCATTGAGGGCACTAATAATCTTATAACATGGACCGCCATTTGACAAAAAAAAAATGAAAATGATCTCGGATAATATCTCGTATATCTTAAAATCATCAGCAGGTCGTTCACAGAAAATGTAAAAAGAACAAGGGGGAAAATAGCAAAATTAAGTTTAAAAATTGCATGTACGGCTTAAATTGTCAGAAGTGATACATAGATACTGTTACTATAAATCAAGTTAGTTAATCATTAACTGTTATGGCCAAAGTTTATTTTCCTATTGTCTGCAGTAACTTAAATAAAAGCCCCTCGTCGGCATTTTTGCCAAGAGCATTTTCAAATCGTCAATCATGTTTACTTTCGCCATTGGCGCCAGTACTAGTGTCGACCTCCAGCGCGAGCCCTGTGATGGAATAGTATCAAATACTATCAAATATACCGATGGCTTTCACGAGTATAACTATATTTTGGGGATCTCGGAAAACTATAGCAGAATTCTGTAATATTTTTGCCAACAGCGGGGCGGGGACCCTCAATAATACCGAATCCGTCACCTTCCGGTCACTTTATCACCGGACAGCTGACCTATGTCCGGAGACACTCGTTCAAAGGATGACGTAGGACACATACAGATTACTGCACCAATAAAATAGTATGATTACACTGCACCGTACAGCTGTTCAACCTTTCTATGATTCACCGGTAATGCTATTGGGCCCAAAAAAGGTGGGAATCCAATATCTGTTGACAGAGAACGCCGCAGCGGTAGTGCGTAAAATCCCATTTTTTTTTAATGAAATAATTTATTTTGAAATTAGAGGATTATTGGTAACTTAAGAAGGGTAGAAACTAAACTTTCCTAGACGATTGTTATAAGGTACATATTATCTCAACTCCAGTCTCTCGGATGAATGAATAAAGGAAAGAAGGAAGGGGGGGGGGGGGAGGAAGGAAAGAAGGAAGGAAGGACAAATATCGAATTATTAAATGACTACGCTGGTTTTAGTTCGGGTTTTTTAACGTCCTTTTAACATCTAAGGTCATTATTAATTAATGAATATATGAAAATTAACATTATGAACGAATTCATGAATGAACGAGGAAACGAACAAACAAACGAAAGAATGTATGAATAAATGAATTAACGAAAGATAAGTCACTGAGTTGATAAAAGAAAAGCAGAACGGTCGAATATATATATAGATAAATACGGATGATTGATAGATAGATAGATTGATTGATTGATTGATTGATTGATTGAAGCAAGCAAGCAAGCAAGATAGAAAGGAAGGAATTAAGGAAGGAAGAAATAAACTAACAACAAAGGAAGTATGAAGTAAGGAACGAAGGAGGGAACAAAGGGACGAACGAACGAAAAAAAGGAAGAAAGGAACGATCGAATCAACCAATGAACAAACGAACGAGTTTATCAACCTTTTCTGCCTGTGCAGCACTTTTAAAGTATGTTTGTTTTACAGTAAGTGCAATGTCTATCAACAAATATGTTTAAAACACTTCAAAATCTATTACATTTTTCCGGTTATCTTCTAGTAAACGTTCGGGTAATTATATTCTATCTCAAAATGTTAAGTTTTATTTTCGATTTTACTCTTAAAAGCGTACTTTTAAAAGAAAAACGATTGATAAATTGTGCCTTTTGAACGTATTTATGATGTACGTTAAATAGAAATGAAAATAAAAAAATCGACGTTATCGTTAAAAACTAATTTTGTTTACCAGAAATTGCACAATGTATTAAAATGCCATTAACGATGGAAAAATTTAATCTATAAAATTCATATACATTTTTGGGACACAATATCCCTCTAGTTTTTTCCTTGATAATATATTTAATTTAACTTAATTTATTATTATATCTTATCAGTGACTGATATAAATTCTCTAATGATGTTGCTGCGCCTTCTATAGCAAATGTGCAGGTGCTTTGCTAGAAGCTTTACTTTTGTTCAATTTCTCAGGCCATTTAAAGGCTGTGTCTGGTGATGGTAGGTTTATCTTTTGATATTGTTCATTTAAGCATTTAACTGCTTTCAGTTGGCATGCATAGGTAATATTTGCTAGCGCGCTTTATTGAATTTGCCTATGCCCAGTTGGAATTCATATTGCCTATGAATGCCATCTGCAGGCAGTTCAATATTAATATTTACCATTTTTGGAATCTGAATAGAACAGCAACGTCCGTGGTATCCAGCGTAACGTTATTACGGTTATATTTAGGGGGAAATCCCGGGGATTTCTTCCCGGGGGAAATCCCGCGATCATGGAGTTATTATTATACACACGCTCACTATTATGTACAAGCATACTTATACAGCTATTTCCAATACTTTAAACATGTGTCTGATACCTATTGTTTTATTTTTTATTCACCACTTCATGCATTGATAATTTTCTCTGACATTTTTCTACCACCAAGTACAACCCTGTATTTAGATTATGAAGTTAACAAGTATTCTTCAGGTTTAGTTTCGTAAACGTATTGTATAGACAGTTTTGTACAAGCGTGGTCTTGTAGATGGAGTCAGTAAATAGTTCGTGTTTAGTTTCGTACACAACGTGATCTTGTAGATAGAGTCAGTAAATAGTTCGTGTTTAGTTTTACGCTAAAACTATTTGGGTTTAATTTAATGTAATACAGTAGCATGGATTGCATGTTTAGTTCAACCAATATACTTTATGTTTAATTTCATGCTGTCATTGTAAATTAATAGTTCGTACAAACTTCAGTAACGCCATGTTAATTTGATAGATATTGTTAATGTTTATTTTCGTATTTTAGGTGCATTTTTTATGCTCCAGTTTTATTTCGCGAATACTATGAATGATAAGGTTTTTAGATACAATATTCACCAGTAGTTTCGTACAAATTAGCTCACAATAAAATAGTTCAGTCAATATTTTGCTAGTTTAGTTTCGTACACGCTTTTTATCAAATGTAGTTCGATACAATGTAGTTCTTCATATGAAGTTTGTACACATTATGCAGATTTAGTTTCGTACAAGTATCAACATTAGTCTAATGTAATTTGTACACATTCTGCAGCATTAGTTTTGAACGAACGTCAGTTTTTTTCACCATTTATTTACACAAACAGTTGTACTGAAAACTTTGGCCATCAAAACATTTTATTTTCTATATTTAAGGATTAACTTGAATATATTTTTATGTTATGGAGATATAACACAAAAGACCGGAGTGTACTCTAAGTAAACCGCGAAGCGGTTTATGATGAGTACACACCGATTTTTGTGTTATAGCTCCATAACATAAAAAATATATTAAAGTCAATCCTTATAATTTAATCTACTATGCACAATCCCTGTGGAAACCCACTTTTATTGATGGACTCTTTTCTCTTAGAAATTATTACGCCGCTGTATCCGCCAATCAAAAGCGACGTTACAAACGGCGACGTCATTTTTTTACGTTATGAGCTGATAACATTTTTCTTTTTAAGCCAATGAAAATGCGTGTTACAAGTAAGATTAAATTATATATATTTACTGTGATGTGATTAGATCTATAATTTATCATAAATACATTATTCTTTTTGAAAAATCTGACAAGGATGCTTTTATTATCAGATAAATCTGTGTGAAATGTTTTAAACGAATTTTGTCACAAGCGCTATGCGGAAATGAATACATTTGATCTTGCTCTCTTGGGTGTTTGATTTCAAGTTTAATGTCGTAGCGAGTACAGAGGTTCGACTGATTCAGAATGAGTTGGATGCGATCTCCATTATAGTCCAAGGCCAGCTTCACTGTTCATGAGCAGGGTCGCTTGACACATTCACAAATCATGTGTAGGGTCGCTGCACACTTATAAATCAAACGATTTTCCCATGATAACAAATTCATTCGCATGCCTATCTGTTTATCTGTCTCCTGTCTCATTATCACATCAACTTATGCTACAGTGCTATATTCAGACGAGGTTCGTCAAGGGCAGACAACTGTTATTCACAAGCCACATTTTTACATAAAGTATAATAATAACAATAATAATAATATGTATTTAGGTAAAAGGCAGATATTACACGTATATCACATTTTGCAGATGGCACATACATATATATATATCATCACAAATGCTATTTATAAATTAGTTTTGCCATAGAACTAGGTAACAAGTCAGAGTGTTAAGACTGGATTGAATTCAATTAAATTTAGGTCTTTACCTTGGATGACCCAAAAAGCCGTATTGTGGCTTAATTACAATGGGGTCCCTTAGATCTACATATATCAATTCAATTCACAAAATAGTTTAATAATTATATAATAGATACTGATAATTTGATAAGACTCCATCTTTTATAAAACTAGATATAAAATGTTATAAAAAAAACTATATTGTCTCGTATCTGACACCATGGCATTCTGGAGAGCAGGTGATCGGGCATCCCCTACCTAACAAGCTCTCCTTCATACCATATACCAGATATATTAGAAGACTTAAATAGAATTACATACCTGTCCATAGGCTAAAATCAATAAAAAAAATGCTGGTAATTGAATGATATAAAATATGAAGCGATTAACCATGTATTGATATTTTAACAATTAAATAGTATTAACTTAAAATGTTACTCGCCAAAGGGCTTGTGGTTGAGCCAATACCTACCGACCAAACTCTCGGACTACTTATGTTGTTTATATTAAATGCCAACAAGACTCAAAGTCATGTTCGTATGTTATTCGATTTTTTTTCTGACATAGATATGGCATGAAATGGCATGTTAAAACATTTAAATTTAAATGTCTGTTTCAAAGTTACCGTGTTATATGAAAATAGTCACAATTAGGTGTCAAAACCTATCAAGAGTTTAGCCATCTGATAGCCTTTCCGAGACATTATGAACCGTTATTGAGACAAAAGTTATAGCAATAGCTACGAAATAAGACAATTCCATATTTCACAAAAAAAAAAGATGACCTCAAAGATTATTCGATTTAATCACAAGTACTAGTTAATCAGATGTTGTTTCCAAAAATCATGAGAAAAGAGAAAAGAAATATATCTTACAATGGCGCAACCTAGGATACCATACCACGTGACCTTTGCAACAATACAAAATCTACGACCATTTTAAAACTCGTATAATTACGAACCACACATGTGAACAAGATAAAAAGGTTGTAACAGGTCATTAGATGATAAAAATTGTTGGGTTTCTTTTACATTCAATGGATTTAAACTGCAAAAGAAACAAACACGTGACTAATCTCCTGAAGTTCATGCGTCCATGAACTGCATAATACATCTCTACATGTACGAGACATGATAAACGCAGATTCCCTCATATATAAACTTCTGTGTAGATAAGTATACAGATTGTGCGCGCGTGTTTGGGCATCCCCGTGTGACCTCGTGCAGTGTTATGTCCATTATTTAAAACACTTTTTTTCTTGACGTTAAAACGTGGTTTATCCAAACTTGAAAACTCAGAAATACGCCTATAAGATATTTGAAGTTGTGGACTAGCCAGCCAGGCACTACTGTACACACAAACCAATCTGTCCAGACTAACAAGGTTCTACTGTACACCCAAACCAAAGTGTCCAGACTGACAAGATTCTACTGTACACACAAACCAAAGTGTCCAGACTTACAAGGTTCTCCTGTACACACCAACCAACGTGTCCTGACTTACAAGGTTCTACTGTACACACGAACCAAAGAGTCCAGACGAACAAGGCTCTACTGTACACACGAACCAAAGAGTCCAGAATAAGAAGGCTCTACTGTGCATACAAACCAAAGTGTCTTGACTTACAAGGTTCTACTGTACACACAAACAAATCTATCCAGACGAACAAGGCTCTACTGTACAAACAAATCAAAGTGTCCAGGCTAACAAGGTTCTACTGTACATACGAACCAAAGAGTCCAGAATAACAAGGCTCTACTGTACACACAAACAAAAGTTTCCAGACGAACAAGGCTCTACTGTACACACAAACTAAAGAGTACGGACTTACAAGGTTCTACTATACACACAAACCAAAGAGTCCAGACGAACAAGGCTCTACTGTACACACAAACTAAAGAGTCTAGACTAAAAAGGTTCTACTGTAAACACAAACCAAAGTATCAAGACTAACAAGGTTCTACTGTACACACAAACCAAAGTGTCCAGGCTAAAAAGGTTCTACTGTTAACACAACCCAAAGTATCCAGACTAACAAGATTATATTGTACACATAAACAAAAGTATCCAGACTCACAATGTTCTACTGTACACACAAACCAAAGTGTCCAGGTTAACAAGATTCTACTGTACACACACACCAAAGTGTCCAGACGAACAAGGTTCTACTGTTCACACAAACCAGATAAGAAGGCTCTACTGTACATACAAACCAAAGTGTCCTGACGAACAAAGCTCTACTGTACATACAAACCAAAGTGTTCAGACGAACAAGGTTCTACTGTATACACAAACCAAAGTGTCCAGACGAACAAGGTTCTACTGTTCACACAAACCAGATAAGAAGGCTCTACTGTACACACACACCAAAGTGTCCAGACTAACAAGGTTCTACTGTACACACAAACCAAAGTGTCCAGACGAACAAGGTTCTACTGTATACACAAACCAAAGTGTCGAGACGAACAAGGTTCTACTGTACACACAAACCAAAGTGTCCAGACGAACAAGATTCTACTGTATACACAAACCAAAGTGTCAAGACTAACAAGGTTCTGCTGTACACCCAAAACCAATGCGCCGAGACTAAAACAGTGTTTCCGTAAACACAAACCAGACTAGCAAGGTTCTACATTAAAAACAAAGCAAACAGATTAACAATATCCACTGAACACAAAAATTAAAACTTCTAACAGCACTGAAATCGATCTTTTTTAAAATTATACAAGATCACGTGCACAAGATTGTGTTTGGATTCTTTTGAAAAGTACATTTTCTGTACAAAGTTGGAAATAAGCCTTACTCCTAACACTTCAATGTAGGGATGAAAACAAACGTGGGTTAACAAGTGGTTTACCGGCGAGAGAAATGAGCGAACGGCGGAGGGTGAGAGGGATAAGGTTCGTTGTTTGTACTTTTCTTTATCTAATCGTGTCAAGGAGGACGTATTTTTTATAACATTAAAGAGTCTGTACTTTTACTGTTTTTGTTTTTATTGTAGGTGGAGCGCTAGTTGATGTAATCGTATAGCAATTCGCAAGTGATCAATTTCTTTATCTGTTTCACTTCAAACATAATCTATGTTTAGAAAAGGAAAGTAAACTGAATTGAATAAGAGTGATAAACGAACTGAAATATTTGTTGATTTAATTGACTTAATGGAGTGGTAATTACGTGTTAATTGACGCAATGTCGTCAGAGCTTGGCAAAGCTTTTAGTTTGTTTGTTTGTTTGTTTGTGTTTTACGTCCTATAAACAGCTATGTTTATTTGAGGACGTGCCAGGTTTTGGTGGTGGAGAAAAGCCGGAGTTCCCGGAGAAAAACGACCCACCTACGGCCAGTACCTGGTGAATGCCCCACGTAAGTCTCGAACCCGCGACCCAGTGGTGGAGGGCTAGTGGTAGCAAAATGTCAGACGCCTCAACCACTTGGCTACTGCAGCGCCTTAGGGATTATATATAGTAACTGATTCCAGGTGCTTTCATTATATCAACAGTATATTATATCGACAAACTTTAAAACCTCGTTTTATTGCCACATTAAGTTCACAGAAATTCTGGCGTTATAAAGGGGTTTGGCAATAATTTGAGGGAAGAGTATAAAGAAATTATTAAGAAAACAAGAAAAAGGGACTTTGAAACTTGTTGGCGGTGAACGAGCTCGAGGGGGCAAATGAAACGACGAGCAGTGTATCGAGGTATCACTGGCCATGTACCAGTCCTATGTTAACCGGTAACTTCGAGATAAGCGCAAGTCGAAAAACACAGACGTTTTACTAAAACGTATTTTAAGATATCCCAGATAAAATATAGAACTGTCTTCATCTCATCCTTGATTGTTGATAGGACCCATCTATGTTTAACTATCTGAGTATCTATTTTTTAAATGTAAGCTCTTATAAAAACCGATAAAACTAGAAGAAAACATCCAGTTAAGTTCAACAAAAGTCGAGATAAAAGGGAGATGAACTTCGAATGAAGCCAACATCGGAGTAAACGGAATGTATTTCAAAACCTTAACATATCAGCTTCGATCTAGAACCTCGTACATGCATATGATAAACGACCAGCGTGGTTTCTGGAGTTTATGATAAATGACTTGATTTAATCATGTATATCTGTTGTAGGAGGATTGACGAACACATTTCTTCTGTCTATGCTAGAAGGCTATCGATGTATCAACACACAGTGGTATTTAATCAAAGCAGTAGCTGTTACACTATAAATATATATAAACCTTCCCTCATAAACTTACTTCCTCGCCCGTATGTCCCCTAGTAATATATCCCGTTCCTCTGTCAATATATACCTCCTTCCCTCCCTTTTTCTCTCTATCACTAACTCACTCAAAGACGGCCTCCAACATCCCTCTCCCTCTCTCTCCAACCTACCCTCGCTCACTCGCTCACTCACTCACTCGCCCGCTCGCTCGCTCACTCACTCACTCACTCACTCAACCATCAGCTGACCATGCCACTATGCTCGTTCTTCTTCCACTCACGCACCCACTCACTCACTCACTCACTCACGCACTCACTCACTCACTCACTCACTCAGGCACTCACTCAAACCAATCCACATTAGCTCGCCCTTTTAGTCACTTACTCTCTTGTCATCTTTTCTTTCTTATTATCTGCAAATCTTGACTTGTCTACCATCCCCATCCTTTCCTTTCTTTATCTGCCTGATTTCCTGTCCCTTACTTCCTCATTCTATCAATCCTCCAAACTGGCCACTTTTTCCTTTTTTCCAATCCTGCCCTTCCATACACCAATCTACACCCATTCCTGTTAAACCCAACCCCACCCAACCCCACCCATCCCGACCCTCCAACACTCCCTTATTCCTCACTGCCCTTTCTGTTTTTCCTCTTCCCATTTACGTCCCTTATCCTGACCCCTTTTTAAGCCTGTTTCCATTGACCCCTTCCCTTCCCTTGTGAGTTCTAGGGTCGGGGCCGGGGACAGTCCCCTTCCCTTCCCTTGTAAGTTCTATGGTCAGGGCCGGGGACAGTCCCCTTCCCTTGTAAGTTCTAGGGTCGCTTACATCCTTTCTCTTCAGTCAAACAGCCTATTTTCTTTTTTTTCTAAAATTTCCACCCGTGATCACCGATGTTTAAGCATTGTATTTGGTTGGTTGCTCTTTCTGTGCAAAGAGGAAATATAACTATAAACATACAAATCTCCCTATTTCTTTCTTCTCCAAATCACGTCCCTATATTTATTTATAATCTACTGTATTTACATGTCCCTATATTTATTTACAATCTACGGTATTTACACGTATATAACGCGTCTCAATTTTACTTGCACTGTTAAACGCTTTAAAGCTTATATGACACTAAAACTGATTAAATAAAAAAGAAAGAATTAAAATAATAGTCCTACCTTTAAAATCCTTACGACATGAAGAGTCGGTTAACTCCAGTGATTTTTAGTCCCATTCTTACCATACCACAATTTGAAACTGTCCTGATTTTAAGACTATTCAATTATGTACAGACCACAAAACACACATTCCGTATACCTTCAGTAAATAACGACACAGTTAATGTATTTGAAGTGTTTAAATTACATTGTACATCGAGAATACACGCCATGCATGTAGGTATGAACAGGTCGTGAAATTATATACGAAACTAATGACCTGGCTTTACATCTCGATCTTGTTTCTTCAAAGCCTGGTTAGCCTAACAGGAAATGATACACATTAAAACGTTCACTTTTAACATCTAAATATTTGTAAAAGTATTTCTTGTGATTAATTATTCACTAAGAAGATCCTATAAATACACAATTTTGTGTGATCAATTTAATTAATTTCGAAATAAACATCGACTATTTTATTTCGGGTGGGTTTGTTAAGCTGACTAGTAAATGAGCAAATAAATTTTGGTGATCCATATTGCGGGCATTCTTGTTGTAGGTGTACCGAGGTAACATGTGTTTCTGACAAAGGACCCTCTGTTTGTGTCCGATCTGATAACAAAATACAAACTCAATCGACTTAATAACTTCAAAATATTCACGGATTTATAAAAGAAAATATTGATTCAAGATTATAGAATCACCCAAAGTCGTAAAACATTATCCTTGACCTCGCCTGAGGTCAGAGGTAAAGGTTGACACCTTGTCTTGACGTAATAGATTTAACCCTATACGTGCAATGCAGGTGTATATCTTCAGGTTTTGATGTTTTTATACCTTCATAATTTCTTTTTTTATTTTATTGCTGAACATTCTTTTAAACTTTTCTTTGTTATGCAACACCCTTTTAAAATTATTTCCGTCAAATTTCTTTCTAATAAAACATGTAAAAAGACATCACAGCCAAACCCTCTTTGTATGCAAGGTATTGGTACAGTGACATCTGTCTAATCCGACACCCTTAGAAACAGAGACAGGACATCGATATTGATATTATATTTGATAGCTTTCTTAAGAATTTAGACCTGTCTAATTCGACACTGAAAAAACACAGATATGATGTCGGAATATAGATGTTGTATTAGATACTTTTCGTTTGAAATAGGTCCTGTCTAATCCGACACACTTTAAAACAGAGGAAGTTGTCAGATTAGACAGGATGTCAGAATATAGAGACCTAATTTGAAGTTGAAACTGTCTAATCCGACACCCAGTGAAACATTATTTATTTGTCGGATAAGACAGGGTCCCAGCCAGAATTTTTGATACCGGACCTGGATAACAAGACACCTACCAAACAAAACATATTTGTCAGGTCAGATTGGATGTCAGAATACAAATCTTATTTCATCGTTTTCGTAAGATCTTGGATTACATAGATGTTAACAGGATTAGAAAGGACGTTGGATTATTCAGGGGTCAGATTGTAGAAAGGTCTCGTTGAACAACTGAACAAAATATAATTATAATAGTCGGATATATACTTGCGAGAAGAAAGAGCGGATTCAATGAACTTATGACTTATCGAAAGAATTGCGTAGTAAACGATAAACAGGGATAATCAGAGGATATTAAATAACCTAACAGATTTTTTAGAAAAAAAACATTGTGTTATCTTTTGTATTATATCGCTCTAAAAATACTACTTGATAAACAATGCTAGCTTTCATGATTTAGTCCGAAGTCAGATTTCTGAACTCTTGTTCGTAAATCTCGTTCTGACAGACTATAAATAAACATTATCATCCTAAAGTATTAAACTATATACGCTTCAAAACCGGAAAACGGAGACATAATAGAGATATCGTTACTTTTGTCTGGTACCTGTATTAATATTATGCAAACAGAATTTCGATGTGCTTTGAGCGACCCAAGGTCTGAAATCGGTGACATGGTTTCTGCTGTTAATTTCATCAAACGCGGAAAATATTATAGATCCTCTGGTTTATTTCATATACAACGTTACAAGCACTCTGCCATCCATTTTTTCTGCTTTTGGAGGGCCAAATCGATTTCTGATATAAAACGGACCACTGTTCCTCGCGTAAGAGAAACTTCCGGTTTGTCGCCAACTCTTGTGTTGTTTCAAGACGATTCAAAATAAATGTTCCCTATTTTTCTCTGATTTCTTGGTTTCAAAGCTGTTGAATTCAGAAGAATGTGACCCTATGTTTGATATAACTCTGATCGAAATACCAGATCTACGTCACAGAAAGGGCTTTGACTCTTGAAAAAAAAGGTCAAAGAACAATTATGCTGGAAACATAATTTTTCTTTTGAACTCATTTAATTTTGAAGATACTGTTTTATCAGCGTGAATGCAAGTGTCAAATTTATCTAAATACAATGCACTTAAACACCTTGACCGGTTATTCACATGACCGATAGCCTCCTTAAGGATATATGCTACCTCATTTTGATATACGCCTCCTATACAAAAGAGTTCGTTTGACAAAATATCTTTGAAAAAATGTCCATGTTCAACTTGAATATGTCATATTTGAAAGGTTTACATGATTATAAGGGCAGGTAACTCTGATATTCTATGTATGTATGGACTTTGCTAGCGACACATTTGTCCGGTTAACAGGAATACAAACCTGGGTAATCGTCTAATGGTTCTAAGATTTTATCTATTTTAAGGGAGGTAACTCTTGATGCTTCAAACAGGCCGCCATTTTTCTTTGAAACCTGCTTACAAAGACGACCTGTTTATAAAGACGACCTGCCTATTAGGGATGAGTTTAACTGTCTATTCAAACCACTGTCTATCACTGCCATCGATGAGGCAGAACAAGCTTACCCTTCCGGAACATCTGATCCTTTTCTCCTTGAACGTTTTCAAGCTATACGAACTTAAACAAATAATAATAAAAAAAGGTTTAACGTCACATTTCTTTTTAACGTCATACAAAAAGATCAACATTTCATGCCGGTTGTGATTTGTGGCAACTTACTATTAAACATCACGGATGAAAAACACATATTTTTTTTGTAATCAAAACGATAATAAACCATCATCTCTTTAGTTGATTTTGAAAATTTTAACTAATTATTACAATGAAGCATGCCATCACCATTATCACTGTCCTGAATTATTAAGTCCATTTCTACAAAAAAAAATACATTTAAATCACTTCTCGCGATGACTATACAGAATTAAAGTTTGTTCAAAATTTGAATATTTGAAAGAAAAAAAAGTATACAATTACTCTAGGAATCAGACTTAAATACTACAAATCCTAACTCAACCAACACTACTCCAGGAATTATATATGCCAAGCATCAAAATGAAAGAACAAAGCCTCGACAAGGGAAGTAACTCTAAACCAGAAAACTGCTTGTTTTATTTTGCTTAAAAAACAGCCCTGAAGTGGAACAACTCTTTTCGAATTTAAGTAATATAGCAACCCCCATTTACATACCGAAACAGGTAAAATTTCAAGTATTTTTTTAAAATTTACTTCATTAAACTTCAGTCAGATTAACATGCTGACTACATGTGTAACTAGCATATACTTACAAACCTCAAGTTTTACTCTAGAATTCGCGTGTTTTATACTCTAACAAGCATGTGTGGATTGCAGATTTTACTTGGAGTACACACTCGCTAAATAGATACATAAACTTTTTAATTTAATTTATCTTTTTTTCTGTTACCATTAAGAAACCTCAGAGTCATCTCACTGTACTGATCAGGATCACTTTGATGCTTGAATTAGTAGAGACATCATTGCGTATTGACCTGAAATTATTCTGAAGTACATCTCCTATATAGGACTTGTCTGTCAAACATCCGACCGACTTGAATGAATTGGAGGGTCCGCCATGATTGCCTCTTTACGCCTTCAACATTTCTTTACCTCATTTGATTAGAGAGTTCCAAACGAGAACCATTGAGCTTGATAGATGGCTGGGTAACCAAGGCGATATTCGCTGCGTTTCTAACGTGGTGACGTAATGTCCGGTTTAGAGGAGATATGTTTCAATCTGTAACCGGTCTTAATTAAATGTCCAATCTTCAGCCATGTTTAATACAACTGTATCGTTTATGTTTGATAGTGTAAGGTGCTGATATACAGTAACGGAAAAAATACCCCGACAGGAAATCTTCAAGATGTCTGGTGGTAAATGTCCGCAGATCGATCTTATAAGAATGAGCGCACGAATTGAAACAAATTGATAAAAGACATCTAGACTGTCTCTTGACGCATGGGATCGCATAGGCAATGTTAGGAGGACCTAAGCGGCACATTTTCCACAATCATTGACAAGTTTGTGTGCTATTTTCTCCGAACATTTTTCTTAATCTAATCAAACAAACAAATACTACATTTGAAACCAAAGACAATAGTGCCTTTGTTTTAATGGCGTTATATTGCTTGCTTTCAAACATTTTTAAGATAAAGAAGTATTAGGCAAACGATTCAAACGTGCTATTGACTAAGATTTTAAGATTCCTGAGATACTTGTAATGTTAATGGCTGATCTAAGCGACATTTTTTATGTGTCGACTCTGTCTCGGCTCCATTTCAGCACTTCCTGTGTTACTATTATCAGGTCGTAAAAACGCTTGGAATCTGGGACGGTTATCATTAGGATTAACCGTAGTAACGCAAGCGTTTCAGTCACGTTTGCAGAAAATGAATAGTATCGTTGGCTTCCTAGATATCCTGGTACCACACAACCTTTTCCCGTCATAAATGTTCATAAAGGCAGTGCTTTAGAATGAAACAAAAACAAAGGAGGACATTTTCGTATTTAATTGAAAACATGAACATATCTTTATATCAGCATGAATTCAAACCAAAAACACACTTACTTTACATGAAGCCATCTTTGCATTTATACCATCATGAATGTTTGCAATCTCGATTAAATACGTTCATCTAAATTTATTGTTATAAGTGATCTAAAATTAAGCATTCTCTATATTTTAGGTATTGACATTTCTCTATCGTCAGGGCAGACGACATCTCTGGACGAGCCTAACGTCATCTAAATGTTTGCTTGTTTCGAAAGTCTTATGTTATACGAGGAAGAAGCGTCAAATTAGCACTGATCCATCTGCGTTCATATATCTATGAATGCAAGTTCTTTCGATGTTCTTTATATTTAGATGGGAACGCGAATGAAATTATACCGTCTGCTGTAAATTTCATTTCACCAAAACCATGGGATATCTTTTTATGGTTTTTTTGTGAAATCACAGGGAGATGAGAATGTGTTACAGTATATGTGTTTTACTTATACTGATGAATAGAGCTTAATATAAGACTGAACACATCAGTTAAAGTATAAACACGGCTGCTGAAAGAAATTCTCAGGTCCCTGTGTGTGAAAATAATATCTTTGAGAGTGACGTCATATTTTGTTTTCATACTTGCATTATGACGTCGTAAAAAGTGAAATTATGCGTATTATGCAAAATGGGATAAACTAGATAGCTTACCCATGAAAATTGAAAATGATACAGATTCAATATCTTCTTGAGTTTGTTCTTTAAAGTACTTTCATTGGCCACTCACATGTCGCCAACGTTTCCCTCACATGTGTTTTTGTAATGTACAGCACAATTTCTTTATACAATTTGTGATAAATGTTGCATAGTTATGTCTCAATATGTTGACAAGCCTTTTTATAATGCCAACATTTTGTGCTTGTTAGTTTGTTTATTTTTCATTTAAGTTTGCATGTTTGTTCATTAGTCTGCGATTTTGAAATACACGTTATAACCCGTGACAAAAATACACGTTACAACCCGTGACAGAAATACACGTTACAACCCGTGACAAAAATACACGTTACAACCCGTGACAGAAATACACGTTACAACCCGTGACAGAAATACACGTTACAACCCGTGACAAAAATACACGTTACAACCTGTGACAAAAATACATCGAAACTTCATGACTGTTTTCTAAAGCCATCTCATATCACTTTTATATACATTATAACCGGATGTCTAAGCGATCAATTATTCCGACAGAGGGTTAGACAGTAGAGGGAAATACAAATTAAAAAAAAAGGAAAAACAGACAAAAAAGAAAGAAAGCGAAGACGAAGGTATACAATTTTGCATTAGGAGAGTTCTCTTCGTAACGCCCTTGGAAATAAAGGGCTGTAATGAAATCAGTGTTTATACAAAGGTCACAGCAGTCTTATTCAACCCATACTGTCATGTAGTGATCAAGGGCAGGCCATTTTTGTGTTTGCTTATGGCTAAGACTGATCTATTTAGTTTAATTTCCATTTTTTTTGTATAAAATATTCAACCAATTTTCTTTTTTTTCTTTTTCTTTTTATCTCTCATTGTCATCAATTTCAAATTTATATCTTTTACACTTCAAGAAAAAAGTGTTGGGGAAACAATTTGGTACAGATATTTTATCACAAGTTTCTAAGCTAAGGACTGGGTGAGATGGAGTTGTCCCTTGCAGTCAATGACCTGCTGTATATCGAACGCTAAATCGATCGATAGATGGGCTTCTAAGGGCTGTGGAAAGCGTACGTTGATTGAGTGTGCTAACTCATTATTTGTGTTCGATCCATTGAACTGACCGTATTAAATACTTAAAAGTTACACCTTTTTTCTCACCTGTCCGAATTAACATACCTGAATACTAAAATATAGCTTGTATGTTTAGCCACCGAAACCAGCTATGAGAACACCCAAACACAACTCTGCACTTTGCCAGACTATGTCAGATCATTGAGGTGAAAAATCTGCATCAATTTCACAAGAGAACTATTAATAAATCCTTTTTATTCATAGAAAGGAGGCACCTAATTTGATACAGTATTAAATGGCTCGTTAGAGAGCGCCCTCTGCTGGAGTCGATCCTAAAAGTAAACACGGTTACCGGACTGAAGTGTCGGAATTGTCATTTGACGTAGAATATGTTTACAAAGGTGAACAATGGACGATCGAAATATAATACAATGCTCTTGGATATCGTTAGAGGTCTGTTTATGGAGTAAAGCACTGAAGTGCACTCGAGGAACATGGTGTGTATCCTCTGTCTGATATTACCAGGATGGGGAGGAGAGTTGGGGAGGGGGAGTGCGCACGAATGCAGCAAGGTAGGCGAGATAGAGTGGGGAAGTCATAATAATAATAATATTATCTAAACCTAGTTCGTAGGTCGTCTCAAATCGGTTCACAAATTATCATCCGTGGTTATAGGGCCTTTGCAACCAGCCAATATATTTTCAACTCCCTGGGGAACATACAACCGGTGCTGTCATTTCGGCGCTTAAAGCTAGCATTATACAATTCGAGCACTGCCCAACCACGTATTCATTTACAGCTGAGTAGACTGGAACAAGCGGAGTAAAGTATCTTGCTCAAAGATACAACACAGTCCCGTGCCGTGACTCGAACGCTCAACCCTTCGGTCACGAACCCGGCGTCCTACCACTAGACTACCATGCCTCCTAATCACTAGACTACCATTCCTCCTAATCACCAGACTACCGTGTCGCCTAATCACTAGACTACCGTGCCTCCTAATCACTAGACTACCGTGCCTCCTAATCACTAGACTACCATTCCTCCTAATCACCAGACTACCGTGTCGCCTAATCACTAGACTACCGTGCCTCCTAATCACTTGACTACCATTCTTCATAATCACTAGACTACCATTCCTCCTAATCACTAGACTACCGTGCCTCCTAGTCACTAGACTACCATGCCTCCTAATCACTAGACTGCCGTGCCTCCCAATCACTAGACTACCATGCCTCCTAATCACTAGACTACCGTGCCTCCTAGTCACTAGACTACCATGCCTCCTAATCACTAGACTTCCATTCCTCCTAATCACCAGACTACCGTGTCGCCTAATCACTAGACTCCCGTACCTCCTAATCACTAGACTACCGTGCCTCCTAATCACTTGACTACCATTCTTCCTAATCACTAGACTACCATTCCTCCTAATCACTAGACTACCGTGCCTCCTAGTCACTAGACTACCGTTCCTCCTAATCACTAGACTACCATGCCTCCTTATCACTAGACTACCGTGCCTCCTAGTCACTAGACTGCCATTCCTCCTAATCACTAGACTACCGTACCTCCTAATCTCTAGACTTCCGTGCCTCCTAATCACTAGACTACTAATCACTTGACTACCATTCTTCCTAAGCACTAGACTACCATTCCTCCTAATCGCTAGACTACCATGACTCATAATCACTAGACTACCATGCCTCCTTATCACTAGACTACCGTGCCTCCTAGTCACTAGACTGCCATTCCTCCTAATCACTAGACTGCCATTCCTCCTAATCACTAGACTGCCGTTCCTCCTAATCACTAGACTACCATGCCTCCTAATCCCTAGACTGCCGTGCCTCCTAATCACTAGACTCCCGTGCCTCCTAATCACTAGACTACTAATCACTTGACTACCATTCTTCCTAAGCACTAGACTACCATTCCTCCTAATCGCTAGACTACCATGACTCATAATCACTAGACTACCATGCCTCCTTATCACTAGACTACCGTGCCTCCTAGTCACTAGACTACCATTTCTCCTAATCACTAGACTACCGAGCCTCCCAATTACTAGACTACCGTGCCTCCTAATCACGAGACTACCGTGCCTCCTAGTCACTAGACTGCCATTCCTCCTAATCACTAGACTGCCATGCCTCCTTATCACTAGACTACCATGCCTCCTAATCCCTAGACTGCCGTGCCTCCTAATCACTAGACCACCGTACCTCCTAATCACTAGACTACCATGCCTCCTAGTCACTAGACTACCATGCCTCCTAATCACTAGCCTACTGTGCCTCCTAATCACTAGACTACCGTACCTCCTAATCTCCAGCCTACCATTCCTCCTAATCACTAGACTGCCATGCCTCCTTATCACTAGACTACCGTGCCTCCTAACCACTAGACTTCCATTCCTCCTAATCACTAGGCTACCATGCCTCCTAATCACTAGACTACTGTGACTCCTAATCACTAGACTACCGTGCCGCCTAATCACTAGACTACCGTGCCTCTTAATCACTAGACCACCGTGCCTCCTAACCAGTAGACTACCATGCCTCCTAATCACTAGACTATCGTGCCTCCTAATCACTAGACTACCTTTCCTCCTAATCACTAGACTACCATTCTTCCTAATCACTAGACTACCAATCCTCCTAATCACTAGACTACCGTGCCTTCTAATCACTAGGCTACCGTGCCTCCTAATCACTAGACTGCCGTGCCTCCCAATCACTAGACTACCGTACCTCCTAATCTCCAGCCTACCATTCCTCCTAATCACTAGACTATCATTCCTCCTAATCACTAGACTACCGGGCCTCCTAATCACTAGACTACCATTCCTCCTAATCGCTAGACTACCATGACTCATAATCACTAGACTACCATGCCTCCTAGTCACTAGACTACCATGCCTCCTAATCCCTAGACTGCCGTGCCTCCTAATCACTAGACTACAGTGCCTCCTTATCACTAGACTACCGTGCCTCCTAGTCACTAGACTACCGTGCCTCCTAATCACTAGACTACTGTCTCGACAAAAGCGTTGATAACCCATTTATGAAACGAAAACCATGCCTCGATGTTTTACGTTTGGTTTGTTTGTGTTTTACGTCCCATTAACAGCTATATGGTCATTTAAGGACGTGCCAGGTTTTCATGGTGAAGGAAAGCTGAAGTTCCCCGGGAGAAAAATCACCGACCTACGGTCAGTACCTGGCCGACTGCCGAGGGCTAGTGGTAGCAGAATGTCAGACTCCTTAACCAATTAGCCACCTTCGAACTTTATGAAAAAGCATTAGAGCTGAAATACACACACAAATGAAAACTACAACAGTGTTTTGAATGCAAATCTGAAAAGTGGGTTCGAACCCTGGTCCTCTGGTCATTATACCGCCACTTTAACCATCTGAGCTTCATAAATATGACCACAACTGTACATGTTTGTATAAAAAAAAACTACCTTGGAACGCTCTGGTATTTTTGCCTGGAGAAGGACGCCTAAAGGGTCTGTGGGAAGTCGATCCACTTGCGTACACCAGAGAGGGAAATATTTCTGTATCATTTTTAAAACGACGATGAATTCCTAATTCTAACACTGCTATTTAATTACATTAATAAAACGACAATTTTAAATGATCAATTTAAAAAATGAATCCGTTAGATTGTGCGCTGTTTCAAATTACAACTTTTTGTTAAATCGAAATTGGATTTTTCTCAAAGGAATTATTTGTAATCGTCAAATTAAAATAAATTCGGTTTGCGATGATGGACTGGTATGATCTCAACATCAAAAGGTCGTATACGATAAATACTGTGAAAGTCTCCATTTTCGCGGTCGCTTATTTTTGCGGATTTGTTCAAATGATAGGATGGGTTTTTCTCCGCGGATTTTAGGCTATGGCTCAACTCTACAGTAAAATTAATTTGCCTTTAATTTCGCCGGATGTAGTTCTTTTTGTTGGAAAAAATATTTTCTTGAAAATAGCGAAAATTGGAACCAGCGAAAAATCTTCTTCTTTTTGTTTGTATGGGTGGCAAGTGAAATTCCACGCATGAGTCACTCTTACCGCAAATCGTATCTAACCATGTTTACGTGTGTGTCTGTGAAATTGGAAGGGGGTAGAGGATTGGTGGTGAGGATGGGGTGGGGATGGGGATGGGGGTGACGGAGGAGGGGGAGGGGGGGGGGCAGGTAAATGATGGGGCTTTGCGTTTACAACGTCTGGTAATCATATCGGAGGATGGTATGATTGGAAGTGGATAAGACCCGAGTTTAAGGGCTGGAATTTCTGCTTTGGTGGTTTGTTTATTTGTATTTGTGTCTTCGAATACTCTCCGAACACCAGAATTCCTGTTAAATGCGTCGCAATAGTATTTTGCATGGAATATATGTAAACAATGACTTAAAGAAATATATTTCGTTATAGTTATAATACATCCTAACCTAATGGTGCTATTTGCCTTAATCCAGTTTTCCACCCAAAAAGATGGCGTACGATGAAATGTGTGTCATTTGAGCTGTTTATGTAGCGTACGTATTTGTGTCCGTGAAATGCATTGTGTTTTCATAGTATTGTGTTACCAGTAGGTCATAACAAAAGAAAAGCAAAGAGTACACGTTGTTACAAAATACGAAACTTTGTTGAGGAAATATCTCATTCTAAACTAATAAACGGAAACCGGAGCATCTCTCCTCCGGAATTCCAGTAGGCTTACCACACACCTCCTTAAGTTTGAGTTACGATGTAGAAAACAAGAACGTCACTTGTGCCAAAACAAGTTTTGTTAGATTATTGTACTTTCCTGTTCGGGTGATGACATGTTTATAAACCTCCTTCGTTTCCGGATCCCATTACTCTGTACTTTGTATGTTATGTGATGTAATGCAACCTAATTTGGAATGAAATAAAGTTTATATTAAACCTCCTTCGATCTATTGCCAAACCCTATTTTCATTGCGGAAGTGTTAATATCGAAATACATATATTATCGGCACATTTTCTTTATATTGCCTGTATAATTCCCTCGATATAATGCCATGCATATGTATGATGCCAAAATGTTCAAAACCTTCTTTTATTGCAAAAATATATTTCAGATATCATCACATTTCCTTTGTAATTCTTCTACAATTGACCTTCAATATATTGTCACGAAACGACAGGATTTTTTTATCGACTTTTTTTTGTCTATTTTACCCTCGGTTTGTCTTAGGATTATGAACTTTCCTACAAAAACTGTGTCATCTCCTATTTTCTTCATTGCTCGTGTTCCACATAAATCGTTGATGTACGAGAAACGTAAATAATAATTGTGACTGTCCGCCTTTCCGTGTACCCTCATAATCACGCAAATGAATGGAATTATCCCTACGCCAGCCGCTTAGTAATTCCTTGTTATGTGTATCTCTATATATTTCGGATTCAGATTTTTTCCGAAATGATGTGTCACCGTTCTTAGACTTGCAAATTGGTCACGGCAAATTGACATAATGTGTGATTTTAGACGCCCGTTGATGGCGTGAAGTTAACAGTGGGACCCAGTTATCCCACGTGTTCCTCTTCGTGCTAATGGGAGTAAGAATAGTACCTTCGTTCTCAATCGTTACCGCCGGAAAGTAAATAAACGACTAACTAGTTTCCGATTCCTCTGTTGAGAAGCGATTTTGATTATTTACGATACTACGGTATCTGTGTATTTACAATGACCTTTGGTCATCCGTCATTGGTCAGTATGGTCAAGCTGGTCAGAGAGTTATGTTGCTACCAGAGAATGCGCTAGGATTCTTTCGAGTTTTAGCATATCGACACCGCGGAGGAATCATTAAAGGTTTTTTTTTGTTTCGTATGTAGAACATTGTGTGTTTGTAAAACAATACATTGTATTTAATAAGAGCACATACAGCTTGTTTCATTAATTAAAGATTATTGGATATGTTGAATAACAAATTCTGCTGTTATGATTCTAAACAATTTTTTTCGACTATATTATACATGTGACGTGCAAATGTGTTACCGAGGTGGTATGGGGCAGGGTTTCGGGGATATATATTCGTTCACAATTTGTTTATTATAGTGTAAAAGATGTACGGTTATCCTTTTCGGATTATTCCCTAATCTGTTTCACTCGTTATTACGGACAGAATAGAAAGTGTCCGAACTCCTGAGGTTTAACGCAAGTCGTTATATGTACAAAAGAATTTTCTTGTCTTAATCCGACACTGTTATTTTTATCTAATGTTTTTCGCAAGAATAGCGCTGTAGTGCTTTTGTTGGCTGTTTTAAAAATGCGACGTTAAATAAAAATTATTGTATTTTGTATACTTTTTTGTTTTTAAGAGAAATTAAAATGTCGTCATGCATGATTCGATGACCCTCTGATCATTACGCCCAATTATCCGAAAAGAATTTGTCCGGATTAGAGAGGTTCGGATAACCGAGAATCGCCCGTGCCTCTCTCAGATCCGGTCTAACCTCGTCCTCAATCCTTTGTGATTGTCTAACAAGAGTAAAACCGATACATTTCTCTTCAACAGACGATGTCTGGTGCGGTGAGTAATTACACAGTTTATGCATGTAACGTTCTCTAGAGGAATCAAGAAAGAGGTTTAGTTGACGCGTTTCATCGCGAGCTTTTCATGGTTTTAGTGTGCACCATGGGGCCTTGGTTGGTGTTCGGCGAGGCTAATAACAGGCATTTGACACCTCTGTTCACGAAATACATGTAGTGACGGCCCCACGATGGTCACTGTTTTGGTCGGATTTCGTCCTAGATCGAACATCGACCCGCATTTCTATTACTTGTAAATATTTTATAGAGAAAGGTTGGTGTAGTTATCGGTTTAATACTATTTAAGAATTAATCATTCATTACAATAGTCAAATCTCATCTCCGAAAAATATTATCAGCTGAGTTTTTCTTTCATTTATAACCTGAATTTAGACAGCTACACTCAGACTTGTTTTTTCACGGAATTTATATCGGGGACAATTTGTTTGTCTTACATTGTTTTGTTGTGTTTATTTTTGTAAAAGTTTTCTTCGTTTCGACCGCGAAAAAAAGGTAAAGGAAAAAAACACAGCATAATTCGTGTGTTTGATGACGAGTGGGAATCGTCCTCATGTAAAATCCCATTGTAAATCGTGCTGGGGTGAGAAATCGTGTGGGTTGAGATCTCGTGCTGGGGTGAGAAATCGTGCTGGGGTGAGAACTCGTGCTGGGGTGAGAACTCNCGACTGACTGATATCTGAGTGTGTTTTCGTTATACACAGGAAACCACTAGATGTATGTATTGTGGACGCCGTGACATGTACATGTCATTTACTACCAGAGCAGCTGTTGACTTAAATTCGAGACGGTGTGACCTTTGACCTGAGGATTGGATGCGTGACCCGGAAGAAATGAGTTATATTCCTGCGCGCATTGTTGACAGTAAATAATCCCCGGAATGTGTTTGAGTCCGCAGTAAATAACCTACAAAATAAGCTTATGATACACAATAAAAACGGATACACACAGCAGAGGAGACCGTAAATGAATTCATCCTTGAAAAGTAGCATTATTCATACGTATTCTCCTCCTATGTTAAAAGATTCTTTAAGGGTAAGAAAAGAAAACATATTTACAGCAATTGCCAATAAACTTGCCTTTATCAGCTTAAATCCATCACTCTATGTGGCCCGAATGGTAGCACGTTGGGGTTCTGAATGTGATAGGAACCCACAAACCATACCTTTTCACGTCCGATCGTGAAATAATTAATCAATTAAGCTTTATTTTTATAGAATATGTTATGTATAATAAATACCCGACTGATCTCGAAGTCTATTTTGATTTTCATGGTAGGTTTTATTTTTTTTATAAATTTCACTCAGAAATATCGAAAAAGAGAGTATATTTTCTCTGAAACATTATATTTTGTCCTTGGCATTTTTTTTTAAATTTAAATTTCAACTAGAACATCGCGGCATCAGATGTGTCTAACAGAATTTCTAATATAAGCATACTTAATGAGTTCTAACAAAGGTATGTATGGTAAAAATACGTGCGGATGAGGAGCAGGATTCCATCTAGTGCGAAAGATAAGCGTGTTTAGTTTGGCAGAGAGATGGTCGTAATTCCTATACAATGAACCCTCGTTATACGGTCATTGTCTATTCAGCAATATTTTGGCTTTATAAAGGAGTTTGGCGATATATTCGGGGCGACAAAAACGACTTGTTAAGATAAATGGCAATGTATATTGAAGTATGAATCAAGGGACATTATATGGAGGTTTCGCTGTAATGTATCCCTACACGTCTTTTTTCTTCCTAATTACATAATAAAACCCTGTCTAAACCGTACAAACACTGAATCTGATATTTCTATTCGTATTAGCCAGGTTTTGGGTTACACAGGTTTAAAAAAAAGATTCCGGCAAAAATCTTAAATACAGTACACGCAGGTTTCCTTATTGAACAGGTAAAATGTACATATGCCTATGTATAAACATCTATATACAGTAAAACATCTAATCTGACCACTGAATATTCAATCATCCTGTCTAATCTGACAAAATTATTTGTAATAGGTTTTGAATAGACATATGTCGAATTGGACAAGTTTCACTTTATATCTAAATTATCGGATTATACAGGTTCAGTTTACATATAAATGAAATATTGTCGGACTTAATTAAATTTCCCGTTTATACAGGGTTCAATTAGCAGTCATTTACACAATGGAGCCTACTGGACGGTTCGGTTTATTCAGGTCGCCAGATTATACAGGGTGCGGTATATACAGTTTACATACTTGATTTCTCTTATTTTACAGAAATACGAATGATTTGTTTTACGGTTTATGTATTATAAGTGGCCTTAAGTGATGTTTCCGTAGAAAAACAGCAACTTCAAAGAAATAGTAATTAAAGGTATTCTGGAATTTCTTATTACAGAAATAACCAGAGAAAAAAAATCGAAGATAAGAAATTAAGTTCATATCATTCTTTGGAGTACTTCTGATATCAAATATATTATATAAACCTTTAGCTTCACTTTACCGGCAAAAAACGGAAATAGCTTTATCAAAAAAATAGCGTTTTTGTGATATTTAATCACAAATAACTGCAGCAGGTCTTCAGCGAGTCTGGAGTATGTTAAATGTATTGAGCAGAACTCCAGTAAGAGGCGATCTCTGCTCATAGGCAGTTAAAGGCGCCGTGTGGTTAACACGATAAAGCAACGATCGTGTCTAGGTTTTCATATGTGTGAACTCCTTAGACTTATTTTAGTAGCAATTTAACAAGGGGAATATGGAAGAGTGTGAGTGT
>NW_018408803.1:725629-736512 GCF_002113885.1 Mizuhopecten yessoensis | reverse complement strand
AGGAAAGAAAAGGAGGGAAGGAAGGAAGGAAGGAAGGAAGGAAGGAAGGAAGGAAGGAGAGAGTGATGGTAGTAAATTGGTGGTGGGGGTGTATGTTCGGATAGGAAGGCGGTTAAAGATGCTAATTTAAAAGGGACTCAAAACGTCGTTATGGGGATGGGGAGAGAGGTCCGAGAAATTAATTGGTTGGTAAAATCCAACTGACCAGCTGTGTGAAATGGAGAGTGGCCGGAAAGGGTCAGACATTATTTGTTTAAAGATTAGATGTAAGATTTGACAGACTGGACCCCGTCTCTAGAACATTGAATTATTTAGGTAAAAAAACACACTCTTATAATTTTTGATCACTTGGATGTCTGATTCTAAAGACCTGAAGTTCTAAACTAAGGGGAGATAAGCTAGTAATAAAATGCAGTTGAGACATTCTTCATAAAAACTTAGGGGCTGGAAGCCAGTCTTGAGATTTGAATAAAGGGAAATTATTGAATTCTATAACAGCAATTGATGCTGACAAATAAGGGAAAATGTCAGGCAATAAGGTTTGTGAAGTACGTCCGAGATACAAAATTAGATTAAAGAATGAAAAAGAATGTGATAATATTCAAAGATATAAATAAACTGTAATATTAGTTTTAATTTCTTTACGTTTTGTTTATGTCATCAACACAAAGGCCAAACCAGTGACTCTGTCATGTTAGAATTAAAATATGATACATTCCATCTGTATATTTTAAAGTCGTATCCTATTAGTATGTACAATGAAACCTATACTAGTAGCTGATTCCGGAATATCCTGACACCATGTCTAATTTGATCCCCTGGGTATTCCGACATCCTGCCTAGCTTGACCCCTGAGTATTTCCACATCCAGTTTATTCTGGTCCTTGATTATTGTGTTTATCCTGTCTAGTGTGACCCCCTAGTATTCTGAAATCACATTTAAGTTGGCTCCTGAGTATTCCGACACCCTGTATCGCATGACCCCTGAGTGTTCTGTGAACCTGTCTAGTCTGAACCCTGAATTTTATGTAAACCTGTCTAGTCTGACCGCAGAGTTTTCCTATATCCTGTCTAGTCTGAACCCTGAGTGTTCTGTGAACCTGTCTAGTCTGAACCCTGAGTGTTCTGTGAACCTGTCTAGTCTGAACCCTGAGTGTTCTGTGAACCTGTCTAGTATAAACCCTGAGTGTTCTGTGAACCTGTCTAGTCTGAACCCTGAGTGTTCTGTGAACCTGTCTAGTCTGAACCCTGAGTGTTCTGTGAATCTGTCTAATTTGACCTCTGAGTATTATGTAAACCTGTCTAGTCTGACCGCAGAGTTTTCCTATATCCTCTCTAGTCTGACCGGTGAGTGTTCTGTGAACCTGTCTAGTCTGACTCCTGTGTATTCCTATATCCTGTTTTGTCTGACACCTTAGTATTCTGAGAACCTGTCTAGTCTGACCACTCTTATATCACCACATCCTTTCTAACACACATAATGTTACAAGTCCATGTCTTATCAAGCAACCAAGTCATTGTTTTCAACATATTTTGTCTTAAAAGGGGTCGAATTAGACAGGTCAATCTGACCAATACGTTGTCTGTCCAAAATCTTCAATGTCCCCTATTCTACAAAATACACAGACATTCCCCCAACCAGACCCCCATCACAAATTCTGGACTTTTAATCAACTGGTCACACATTGTTCAACAGCAAAATCGAGAGAAGGCTAGTACAAGTGTATTGAGGTATCGAACAAAGCAAGGCTTTTCGAGAAACTGATTACAAAATGCACTCATATGTACATTATGGTACAACGATAATTTTGAGATAGTGACAACAGAAGTTGTACGAAGTGGTTCAACAAATGGCGACAAATACTCGCAATAACTAGATTTGAGTTTAATTTTGTTTGTCAGACACTGTGTAACTATTCGGATCAAAAGTGTTAAAAGTAAATCACATAATTCTGATCTGTTTGATACTTTATAAAAAATACTCATCGTTTAGTAAATTTCGCTTTATATCATGTCGGTTATTATCATGTTTCGGTTAATGACACCTTTTTATGAAAATATTATATTTTGGGCTCTTTTGTCGTTTAAACTATTTCAAAACATAGGAACTGACAAAAAAATCTAATTTGCTGCTGTAAATATTTGAGGTTTCGGAGTGTCTGCATCATGAAATTCTTTGTTAGCTTCAAATGACTGTTTCTTTTTATTCGAGTTGGGATGACAAGCAACAAAATGACCGTGTTGAACGATCCAATGTCGTTCATTGCACTATGAAACGCAACTTGTTAAAGTGTAAATAGAGGGACCTAAAGCAAAAATGTCACTATTTGTTATAAATCAGGCATTTTAGTGATACTTTGGATATATATACTAAGACCAGAAAATAATATACATTTAAATCCCTTGTTGATGGGGGTGGGACGAGAGGGGACTGAAATCCCCCTCCCAAAAATTGAATTAAAAATATCAAAGCTCTGTTAGTCTGTCACGGTATCTGATGGCTTTGAGAGCGATAATTTAGTGCTTCATTGATAAACAATAAGATTTGTTCTTCCTTTTGGTTTCAGTGATGTCATAAACAAAACAGAAGCTAAATTATTATTGATATCATAGAAAATAATATAAGTATAAAAAATACTTCATGCAGTTATAAAATCGGTACCAAGTACCGTCTACCCTATACTCCCAGTGTACAATACAGATTGCTTGCGGTCATAATAAAATTAATCGCTTATTAAAACTGACAATTGTCTGCTTTTGTAAAAAAAAATCAAATCGTTCAACCACTTAACCACTATTTCAGACAACACACAGTAAGTTCATTGTATATATACTGCACGTGACGATTTTAGATGTGCATGCAGCTGCTTATTTGCTTACACGGCAGCTATGTGCCCGAGTCAAACGTGCAATATACATCAAAAAATGATGAGGCGAGTTTTACATGTTTTCTATTTACAAAGTTTCGATTAACTTTAGAACTGTTAAAGCGAGAGTGAACTGGAGCTTTGCTTTATACAGGTTCCATATTACGCAGGTTTTGCTTACATGTAACTTTATGCATAGAGCCTAAAGTTTAAAACAATATACGGATGTTAGTTTCACGTTACGGATTATACAGGGTTCGATAAAGACAGGTTACACTGGATATCAATTAATTTATCACTTACTTGTTTGTTTCGCTGTCTGCCTTACAGTTTTGCTTGCTCTCTCGTAGAAATCCCAGTCTGTCGTTCAGTGCTGACAGAACCAAAGCGTTGTCTGTATCAGTAAACATAAAGGTTACATTGATTTTCCTCTTCAGACTTATCACGATTCCGATATCAATCGTGAACCCGCAGACGATAAGATGGTTACTAATCCAATTATATCGAATGTTTGATCGAGTATGATAACAAAACTTAATAAATTTTCTATCTACATCCAATTATGTATTTTTCACATGTTTATATATATTTGTGTGTGTCTTTATGAAAATATATATATATTTGTCATAAATATATTATAAACACTGCAAAGAATCTCGGTCGCTCTCCAGTTACGGAGGAGTAGAAATCCGTTACATCCGGAACATGTATTAGAGAGTTTAGTCGCAGCACGTGACGTGACGGTAGTGAAGTGGTTATCAATCAGAGGAACCGTTTGGGACGGCTGGGGTCACCAAGCTAGCAAGATAAATGTTTTCTGTTTCGCCCTAACCTTGTGTTGGTGTCTCCCTACACTAATAGCCGTACATGTTACTGGCATATTGGCAAACTCCGAAAGAACAGAAACTTAGACGGAGTCTGAAGTTAAAGGTTTCTGACTTCCTGTCCAAGTTCTTGGTATTAAATAACCCATAATAACAACATTATATATTGCTTTATGTAATTATTCCTACGGTATTTGTGTGAACAGGTTTGTTTGTTTATTTGTTTATTTAAGGGGCATATTTTCCGACTATATTCTTTCTATGCTTACGTTACTCCAACTCAGCTTTAATGACCTTCCCGTAATAACAATACATCCACGGCGCGTGATCCTATGATATATTTTATATATTATCTCTATAACTTATTACACATATGGTATATATTATCTACATGGGCAAAGAGACTAAAAACCTGATAATTAAAGCTATTGATTAATATATATACGGTTGTTTCAAAATGTATAAAGCTTGTTATTAATTTTACACAAAAATCTAATAAATGAAGATTTTTTTCTGAAAAATGTCGTCATCGCATTGTGTTAATGACGTCACTATGAATAATATTAAAAATTTACTCGGGACATCACATTGTTTAACAGATTCAGTATGTGAAAAACCTGGGCGTTGACCTGCAAATGCTTAACGGTTTAGATAAAATAAATAAAGGCCACTGACCTATCGGTCTATTTTTTTGGAAATGTTAGATTTAAACGGACTCGAAATGTGTATCGTGTAAACGGTCGTTGTGGAGCCCATCAACTTGTCAAGCGACGTAGATTTAGAACGCGACAAACAAAATGGCTGACAGTAATCGCATTGTATTCTAAGTCACCCTGAACCAAATATATACACATAAAGTAAAATCCCGATGTACAAAACCGTACAAAACTCGATATATGCCCAATTTGTCTTGCTTGTTATCTTAAATGTAGACTTTATTAACTTTACAACAATTATGAAACAAATTATTGAAATAAATACCAATCACTCTTGTTGGCCCGGATGTTAGCGTGCTAAGTTTCTCTTCATGTGGGAGGAAACCGGTGTACCAGAAGAAAACCCACGTGATCGGGCAGGTGACCCCATACCTTTTCACGTCCGATCGGGGAATCGAACGCTGGCCGCCTTGGTGAAAGGCAAGTGCGCTATCCACTGCGCTATACGACAACCTGAAATCAATTAATCTTGATCTATAAACTAAACCAAATATTTTTTTATAAAACTTGTATTCTGCATCAGTAGAATCCGAGAACCTATATACGTACATTACAGGTTTATTCGGTAAATACTTCTTCGGGTAATACCGGAGACTGTATCGGCTCTTACCGAACACGTTTGTTTGAATAGGGAATATATTTCATAAAGAACTAGTATCATTACGTTATGTCAGGTATGTTTTAAATTGAACCAAGCAATATCGCGATAAAAAAAAAAAATATCGACGAGAATAATTTGACACAGGACAAGGCCATCTGCTGTCGGTAATACATTGTCTAACAGTTTCACCAGATCGACGGATGACATCTTACTCCAGCACGGACTTAGCTTTGTCCATCGACGTCCATGGATCCTGTGTTACTTGTGCGCCAAAATCAATTAATTTAAAATTTCATACACGCATGTTTATACATTCTTATTAAATTAAAATAATAATACCACACATCTGTCGCGGTATTATATTCATTTTATGTCCAATATGATAGACACGAAAGTGGGTATAGCCTATCCTGGGGGCGTCTCCCCACATCAGTTACCCGTATGTAAGCCTTGATGTCTACAATTGTTCCACATCATCTAGGTCTTGAGCACATTTGTAGAGACGATGTTTCCAGAAGAAAAAAAATAAAGAAAAAATCGCTTCAAACCAGTGCCGTATATATTCATATCGTCTGCTGGAAAACCGTCGGTAAAGTCAGACAAACAGTCAATCATATATATCGTCTGCTCGATAACCGAACTTCTCGTTAGTGAGGCGGACCTAAAACAAAGAAACAATTGTTACACATCTTTTGACATTTGTCAAGCATGTATTGAACTCAGAGTTTTGCAGCTGATTATGGACAAAGAAACTACGAATCAAGCCAAATTCGTTTTTAAATATAAAAAAATATACAAAGATAGGTCAAAGTTCACAGCATTTAAGTACCATTGAAAAGCGATTGGTTTTTAGATAGTAAAATTAACAGAATCTAAAAAGAACATGTCTGGAAGTAGACTACCCTGAACTAGTCAATACGAACTAGCACTTGAATTGATTTGACCCGTCAAGACATATATTATACTATTAAAAGTGATCTTGCAAAAGTCCGATTTTTTTTCCGGGAGAGAGGGCGGTGCTGGTTTGTAGGGGGGATCAATCGCTTCAAATGCCTGTATCAAGTTAGAAAGAGAAATGCAGAGCTTTCTGCTAGAATTTCTGTCACAGCCCAAACACTCGTCAGATACTGCTTACAGCGAACTTTGCTTTCTTCTACCGATCTAACTTCTTGCTTAATCCTTTCAGAGAGCTGTAGTAACGCATTTTATATTCAAATCTTTCCTCAATAAACTATAAATAAAAATTGAAATGTCACTCTTAGAATCGGTGCGCGTGACGATTTTTCCGGAATGAACTCCATAATTGTTGAAACAGAGCTAGCCGACTGTAGAACGCCTAAATTAATTGATATTAGGCTCGGTAGCTTAAAAGCTATAAGAACACCTAAGAGTGGAAAAGGACTGACAATCGTGTCGAAACTTTACATTTCACATGAATATAGCCAAATCTGAAGGAATTAGAATTTTATAATTGACAAAATAACTAGCCCAGATTGAATATAAATCGAGAGTGATCCTTTTGTTTCTGAATACAGTCCGGAACAGTAAAATGGCGAAATGGATTTATTGACGATGTTTGGTGAGAACTGATGTGCCCTGGTGCATACTGATGAGAAACAGTGTCTCGGCGCTAGACAGCCGTTCCGTCTCTACTTCCGTTCACCTTTTTTGTGTATATATTCCGGATATTTTAGTATCCGAGTTCTTTTGGAACTACTTTAGTCCGGACAATACATTTTGTGTAAAGTGAAACTTCGTTAGTCCGGAACATTTATTCACTTTATTTTGTGTACGTCAGAACCTCATAAATCCATGAACTTTATTTCTACGTATAGCAGAACCTTGTTTATCTGACTTTATTTTTGTTCACATGATCTCAAGAGCAGGATTCATTGTTTCTACAGTGGAACCTCGTCAGTCCGGACACTTTAATTTGTGTACGTTAGAACCTCAAAAATCCATGAACTTTATTTCTATATATAGCAGAACTTTGTTTTATCTGACTTTATTTTTGTACACAGGTCCGGACACTGTTGATGGAGAACAAATAAATCTCGTTAGTTTAAACTTTCTCGTACAAACAAACGTCGTTAGCCAGGATACTGCGGTTACTATGTTAAGCAGAACCTCGTTGTCCGGAGACTTTAGTTTATGTACAGTGCAACCTCGGTAGACCGGAGACTTTAGTTTGTGTACAGCGCAACCCCGTTAGACTGGAAACTTTAGTTTGTGTACAGCGCAACCTCGTTAGACCGGAAACTTTAGTTTGTGTACAGCGCAACCTCGGTAGACCATGCACTTTAGTTTGTGTACAGCGCAACCTCGGTAGACCATGCACTTTAGTTTGTGTACAGCGCAACCTCGGTAGACCGGATACTTTAGTTTGTGTACAGCGCAACCTCGGTAGACCGGATACTTTAGTTTGTGTACAGCGCAACCTCGGTAGACCATACACTTTAGTTTGTGTACAGCGCAACCTCGGTAGACCATGCACTTTAGTTTGTGTACAGTGGAACTTTGTTAGTCCGGACACTTTGTTATGTGTACAATTGAGCCTTTGTAAGTCCGGATACTCAATTTTGTTTATAGTGGATCCTCGTTAGTCCGGACTCTTTGGTTTGTTTCATTTTCATTGAATGTACAATAAACCATGCAAACATACCACTCGTGTTTTGGTTATATGTTTAACGAATAGCTTCAAGAATGCTTTATCCACCGAAATACATTTCACATGCATACGAATTGTTTTTAATACTTAGAAATCGAATAAAATATTCAAACAGAAGCAGATGTTATATATCCTTCGATGGTTTAAAAAACATCCCTGTTTAACCCATTCACCCCTGAAATGTTATAATGAACTATTCGAACCTTTGAAACGGAAGAGTTCAAATATGTCCTAAGGGTTGAATGAGTTTAGATGAGTACGTGGCTGTAGTGTGATCAAGTTTTATTGTAATTCATATAAATATGAACGTTACACAAGCACATGTGAATGCACTTTTAAAATTGATAAGTAAAAGATACAGTTTCCCAAAAAAATGAATTTCGCTTCATCATACAGCAGTAAATTAGAAATAAAGCAACTATTTACCGTCTGTCCAATGATTTCAAAATTCGCAGTAATCTGAAATATTGAACATTTATTCATTAACATAGCTAACAAGGGGTAGGCTTCGAGTCGAGAAAGTCCCGGAAAAACAAATATTTTCACCATGCAGGGACTGAAGATGGAAAGTGTGTTAGCTTTGCAAATCAGTAAATAAAAAATACTTAATATGACAAATATGGCGTCTAAAAAATGTATTTCAAATGTTTTTATTTTTATGATTCATATTTTCATTTTTACTTCTGCAGAATCTTTTTCGATTTGTTCCCGTTCTGAATTTCTGTAATGAAGATAAATAACTTTGAATGAGTTTCCCCCTATTTTTGACTGTAAGCTGACAAGGCTTTGAATTACAGGGTGTAGACAAGTCAGAATAAACTGACAAAGCTAGTCGTGTAAGCATGGCTAGCTTAACACCAATAAAATACTCATTTTTTTTTGGAGTTTTAAACAGAAGAAACAATCGAAAGTCAACTTTACCTTGAATGCTAGTTCGTTTCAAAGTAATCACTCATGAAAACAAAACCTCCAAACTATTTCTAAACTGTTGTTTTTATTATTATCGTTAATATTTTAATTGAATTAAGCTGTCTACAAGTTTCGATAATCGAGTCCAGATGGAATTCGCGAATTACCTTCAACATGTCTGGCACTACGGAATGACCCTTCATTATGGATGTTATTGGTATAACGACTGACCGCTGCTGTGTAATCAGTGACCACTTCGGCCACTCTGACGTCAATTATTCCGGCAGATGTCCGGCATCCACGGTACTCCCGCCTCAATCTAAACAAAATGGCTGCAACTTCATCAAAACACGTGCTGTAGAAAAACACGTATCCTATTACAGAGTGGGATCTCTTTATAATACTGAATCTTCATTGCAATAAACAGTATTCATAAAATTAAGATATGAAATTAAAGCAATAGGCATGACGTCATATAATAGTATGACGTCATATTGTAGGCAATCAACAAGCGACACTGAAGACAAAGAATGTAGATATGTTTTTCGCTTTGACTCCTATGCATTCTCGATGACAGGTTAAAAAGAACATTGAATTCGTTTCTATTGCATAGTTTCGTTGAAATGAACGTTTCAAAACTCGTTTCGAAACTCTCCAGTCATAAAATTAATAGCCTATATTACTATAGATGAACATGAAATATTTCATTCATTTTAACCACTAACAAAGGACTTTGCACTATGGTCACAAAGTTAGATTTTACGCAATGAGAAAAAATGGCTACCAGCCCCTAAGATTTTACATTGTTTGATGAATTTTCCTAGCTGCATTTTACTTCAGCTTATTTCTAGAATCAGACATCCATGTGACCAAAATTATTAGAGTTTATTTCATTCGAAATTATTCAATATTCTAGAGACGGGCTCCAGTTTAAAATAAGAATGAGAGTCGTGGTAATATTTTATTTGAATTAATAAATGTGGGTGAATAAATCAAGAGGAACTCCGAAAATACGTCAGAATCTTACAAGCGTTTGACTCGAATTATTGATACAATGTAGTGATTTATTCACGTCCGTTCAATTACAGGCGAATCGTAATTAACAGCAGTATTTTTTGCCAAATTTCTTGTTAAATGGCCTCGATCTTACCATGTATCTTATCGCTACGTTCTGCTCCAAATCAGATGTACGGATCAAATTATCTTTTTCACCATCTATACACGCCAAAAGTTCAAACATATTGGCAAAATTGAATGTACCTTACTACAATCCAAACCAACGATTAAATGATACTATACAGTGTTTTCTTACATTTCTTTAATTTCAAAATAAATATTGAATTTCAGATAAGTAAGTTTTAATTTGTATACAATGAAAACAAAACTTCTCCATTTCGGAGTTTTTGCCAGTTATTTACCTTTAATGAGGTTGATAGCCCTTTTATTATCCCTGCAGCTTTTTATTAACCGAGTAAGAAGTTATTGAACTATATCCGTGTACTTAGCGTTTCACATATGTTAGAAATGTAACAGTCTGAAGAATGATGACGTTACGTTACATGTAACACAAAACGATTCAAAATTTCACAACAGTACACGTGACTTAGGGACTAAGATAAGGGGGAAAAGTGAGTGGAGGAAAGAAAGGAATAAAAGGTACTTCATATTTCTTAATAATACTACAGTCATGTCATATCCAAATAAACACAAATGTCATATTTAATAATTGTGAAGTTTTATCCAAAAAACCACGGTCGATAAATCCATATTTTTTTAAACCAGGCTCTCTAATAACATTTTCTAGAAACTTTTTATTTCCAAATAATATTTGTACCAGACTGATCAAACCAAGCGCGTAGCTGTCTTGTAAGCAAATACGTATCGAAACTCCTTTAATTCAATAGCTCACAATACCTTCTAATAACATGTATTTTGGGAAGTTTGTAAGGCTGACTGATGCTGATCAACAATTAAATGTTCGGGAATATTTGAATAAAAAGAATGATGCTACAGCCCCCTGTGATAGCTATGTTAGGTAAGGGAGGCACGAATGATGCTACAGCCTCCTGTGATAGCTATGTGATGTAAGGGAGGCACGGATGGTGCTACAGCCCCCTGTGATAGCTATGTGAGGTAAGGGAGGCAGGAATGGTGCTACAGCCCCCCTGTGATAGGTATGTGATGTAAGGGAGGCATGAACGTTGCTACAGCCCCCTGTGATAGCTATGTAATGTAAGGGAGGCAGGAATGTTGCCACAGCCCCCATGTGATAGCTATGTGATGTAAGGGAGACACGGA
>NW_018408803.1:576214-722005 GCF_002113885.1 Mizuhopecten yessoensis | reverse complement strand
CCCCCTGTGATAGCTATGTGATGCAAGGGAGGCAGGAATGTTGCCACAGCCCCCTGTGATAGCTATGTGATGTAAGGGAGGCAGGAATGTTGCCACAGCCCCATATGATAGCTATGTGATGTAAGGGAGGCAGGAATGTTGCCCCAGCCCCCAGTAATAGCTATGTAATGTAAGGGAGGCACGAATGTTGCTACAGCCCCTTGTGCTGTGAAGTTAAATTTGGGTCTTTGTTTATTTGTTAACATTAATACATATCGTATATTCACATCCATAATTGTTTATATCGCTCAGAGCCTTGCCTGCCTTATAGCCAGTACCAAGCTCATTCGATATTTGTATACACGAGTTATTTCCCCTTAATCGCAATACACTTCACTTTACCTTATTGCTGAGTAGGGGAAGAGTTTACGCTAGACTTTTTGTTTTACACTATAGCTTTGTTCTATAAAAGAGGCAAAATTAAAATCTAGTCTCATATGGAAACATATGAGCTATATGGAAGATACAACATTACTACAGTCCCTGTGATAGCTATAAGCTTAATAAGAAGAAAAGAAATACGATGGAATTCTCTCGAGGCACAGATGTCCTTAAAAACTACTGTAACAGGAAAGAGAATAATTTGCTTCCACCGGGGATCGAACCGTCGATCTGCAGGTTCCTAGTCGGACGCTCTAGAAAGCTAGAAGGCGACCGTAATCCTATGTACAATTATAACCTGCCACACTACTCTCCCCCTTTTAAATGTGTTCGCCCTCGAACACCACAACCCATGTTCTAACTCCCTGTCACCATAGGGAGGGCCACGGACACCATTTCTAACAGGAAAGAGAATAGTTTGCTTCCACCGGGGATCGAACCCTCGATCTCCAGGTTCCTAGTCGGACGCTGTACCACTGAGCTAAAGGAAAATCTCCTCTAGCTCGAAGCTAGAAGGCGACCGTAATCCTATGTACAATTGAACCCTGCCACACTATGATATAATTATTTCAGAGGACAGGAATCCTTATAACTATTGTGGCTTTATATTGGAGGATGGGGATCCTTATAACTACGGTGGCTTTATCTTGGAGGCCAGGAATCCTTATAACTACGGTGGCTTTATCTTAGAGGAAGGGGATCCTTATAACTACTGTGGCTTTATCTTGGAGGACAGGAATCCTTATAACTACGGTGGCTTTATCTTGGAGGACGAGGATCCTTATAACTACGGTGGCTTTATCTTGGAGGATGGGATTCCTTATAACTAGGGTGGCTTTATCTTGGAGGACGAGGATCCTTATAACTACGGTGGCTTTATCTTGGAGGACAGGAATCCTTATAACTACGGTGGCTTTATCTTGGAGGACGAGGATCCTTATAACTACGGTGGCTTTATCTTGGAGGACAGGAATCCTTATAACTACGGTGGCTTTATCTTGGAGGACGAGGATCCTTATAACTACGGTGGCTTTATCTTGGAGGACAGGAATCCTTATAACTACGGTGGCTTTATNGAGGACGGGGATCCTTATAACTACTGTGGCTTTATCTTGGAGGACAGGAATTCTTATAACTACTGTGGCTTTATATTGGAGGACGGGAATCCTTATAACTACGGTGGCTTTATCTTGGAGGACGAGGATCCTTATAACTACGGTGGCTTTATCTTGGAGGACAGGAATCCTTATAACTACGGTGGCTTTATCTTAGAGGACGGGAATCCTTATAACTACTGTGGCTTTATCTTGGAGGAAAGGGATCCTTATAACTACGGTGGCATTATCTTGGAGGACGGGGATCCTTATAACTACGGTGGCTTTATCTTGGAGGACGGGAATCTTTATAACTACTGTGGCTTTATCTTAGAGGACGGGAATCCTTATAACTACGGTGGCTTTATCTTGGAGGAAAGGGATCCTTATGACTACGGTGGCTTTATCTTGGAGGTAAGGGATCCTTATAACTACGGTGGCGTTATCTTGGAGGATGAGGATCCTTATAACTACGGTGCCTTTATCTTGGAGGACGGGAATCCTTATAACTACTGTGGCTTTATCTTGGAGGACGCGGATCCTAATAACTACGGCGGCATTATCTTGGAGGACGGGGATCACTTCAGTGCCTGTTTCGCATAAAGAAAGATAACTCTTGAAAGCGTGAGAGTATATCACACCGAAAATTGAAAACCGGTCTAACCCGAGGAAGACAAGTAAATTAATCAATACCAACATAATTCGATATGTCAACACTACAACAGTATATATTTGAGGGGGGGGGGGGGGGGGGGGGGGTTGGCTATACCCTCGTTGGATGGTACCTAGATGATACTGTGATCTTAACGTCAGCGAGTGTAATTGTCCTTTCCAGCCATTCTGAAAACAGCGCCAAATTAGACGGCGCGGGAACTCGTACCAAGATTTTAAATATTGATAGCTAAACATGTGTAATAGGAGCGGGAAAATGAACGGTCACACTGGGATTCGAGCCCGGAACCATTTGAACTCTAGACGGACGTTCTACCAATTAAGCTATCTGGTCGGCGGCGAACGACTTAGTCTAGTTCCGCTACATTCCCTCCTTCTTTTTCTACTTCTTCGCCCCCGAAGACAACACTTTTTACAACCCAGGTTCGGGTATACCCTTGCCAGATTTGTCACAGGCAACATTTGTATAATAGGTATGGGAAAATGGACTGCCAGACCGGTATTCGAACCCAGAACTCTCCGAACTGTAGGCGGACGCTCTACCAATTGAGCTAGCTGGTAGGCGGCGATCGACCCGGTCCAGTTCCGTTACACATACTCACGTAATATACAAACACTCCTGTTAATTACAATATGGTGGGATTAATTAATTCTATATATGTTAGAAATGCTGTCCAAACTCTTCGATATGCTTGTACAACCGTACGTTTGGAAACATCTTCCTTATAATCCTTCTGATCCACTTTCTCAGTAACAATGCTTAATACAGCTGAATTAATAAATGGTTTTCGTCATCATATAAAACTGCTAATTATATGTCCGTCTAGTTCAATTCTTTCAATATTGTATAATTGTACTGACCACCGCAAAATTTCAGACCATTATGAGAAACGTATAAAAAGCAATAATTATCATGAAAAATCATAAGAGAAATTTTAATAGATTAGCGCAAGACTAAATTGGCATACCTTCAAAACATGCGATAGAAAACAATCTACAGAAACTTCCATTGGCGCTGTTATAATTTAGCGTTATATTTCAAGCGCGAATAAACTTTAAAATAAGAGCACCGCCAAAATAAGAACGTCTACAGTATTTGATTATCTGTGAGACTAATTTTTGGTTCTAATAAAGTTTTAATTCCTTGTCGACGCGTTGAAATTTAAGTAACATCATTCATGAACTAATACAATAGTATGTGTATTTAAAGGCAAGAATACCATTATTTCATTTAAACGAAACGTATATTATTAGCGTTTTGTTCAGGAACCGAGGTGACCGGATGAAAAATGCCCCACTTAATATGTACATATACCTCAAAAGTGTATGCTGTATGGGTTCATGTGGAACATTTTCTCTTACACTCACATCAATGATGAAAACACAATGGTTGACATTTAGATCATTAAGACAGTCTCCTTAGATAATTGGTAAACAACACTATGCAGAGTTCATTTTCCGTCAAATTGGTTGATATTTCAAAGTTTAAGTTACCATAGCAACCAGTACACTTTCAAAAAAAGTGGTGNATCAACTCGACATAGTTGCATAACAATTATATGAAAGTTTCAACGAATTTTGCTGGTTAATTGCGAAAGTGTGGAGCCACCTTAAAGATTGATCTTGCTTTGGTCGATTTCTTGGTGTGATAAATTGAGTTGATCTTGACACAAATTAAATGAAGAAACTTAATATAAAAACGATTGATACTTTACTCCCGATTTGATTTTATCTAAAAATGCAATATCAAATGAAATAGTTGTAAAAATCGCAACAGGTATAAATTATATTTTACGTTAATCATGTACTGTATCACCAAACTGTTGAATTCAAACATGCAGTAAAAATATACAATTTTGTGTCTTTGGACAATTATTAAGTGACATAAGTTCAATATGTGAGGATATTGAGCAGAATATTCTGAACGATAAAAGTAATGCCATTAATATTCGAGGGTTAAATTCACATGTGCAGGATCCGCTCCCCGGTGGTTTTTGGACGTTATAAGTGAAATTTCATCAAATATCTGGTGCCCAGCAGTTTTGCTGCATTTTCTTGTTTGAGAACATTTACAAATTGTTATCAAATTATTCTCAATTTCTTCTAGGGTATTCTCATACTGACAACCCATGATACTACATTTATCACGCTACCAGTAGGTGGTAAAACGTAGTATATAGATGATAATGAATAAAGTATTTGATGGTATACGATACTATTTATAGACTAATAACTGTAGCCAGGAGATATTGGTCGGATTTGATCCACATCCTGTCGCCCTGGTCAAGCTGTGTCAAAGCCGTCGTTGAACAAGCGCCGATGTAACGTTTTCTTGAAAGATAAAAAATTGACCACTTTTCATAGAAATAAATTTTACAAATTTATCATGATGTATCTAACACATATAGCCCGGGCTGTCACAGGTGAAAATGCTCGATGCAGATGATATCGACAGCGACAAATGTGATAATCTGTTCGGGGACGACATTGTTTACCCTTTTACCCCTATGCAACTTTAGTAGACTCTACTATGCATTGATCTGGGTGAGTCCATTGTGGTCTACAGTGGGTAAGTGTGTGAGAAAGACTGGCCGGAAATGCCGACTGAAGAGCCGCGGGATCTGTAACAAAAATATAATATAAGTACATCGTATTGGCATCCTCGATATCCAGGAGTTTCGCTCACATTCACTCTCTGCATCTATGGGATATGTCATAGCAAAACTGAAGGCACGCTGTTAGCTATTTGATTGGTCTCAGGTAAAATAAACCTGACCAATCGCTAGGCTGATACATGTCCTTTGAAGATTACAAATTAGCAACACCCGACTTCAAAGCCTGTCATTTTTTTCCGTTACGTGACCGCGAGTTTCTTTTGATGTACATCAAAGGATCGAACTAGTCCTCTTGTCTCATCAACAACGTGGCGCACACTGAGCCTTCAATTTTGCTATGACATATTCCAGGGGTGCAGAGAGCGTAAGTGAGCGTTACCCTGGATATCGATGATGATTGTATTGTATGCACCTTCTGAAAGTAAATAACTTTACATAGCGGAAATCATTCTCGTTTTTTTTTTTTTTATCTATAAAGGATATAAAAGGATAAAGATTCAGTAGTATAATTTTGCAGGTATTATTTTCAATTACATGATAATGAGATAACATTGTACATTTCCCTGTCGACACCATCATATGGAAAAAGACAACCTAACATTTTCTAAAAGAGCTATGATTCGGGAATTTGGACCCCCTACCCCGAAAAAACCCATAAACCCAACAAACAAAAAACAAAACAAAACCCAGAAAGTGCTGACAATACACAAAATAGCATTTCCCCTAAATTATCCGTTTCAGATTTTAATGTTAAACGTCATATATCTAATAAACATTTTATGTTTGGAGAGTATATGATTTCAAAACCAAGTCTCTTTCCTAATATGATCGCCTACAAATAATATATGAGACATCAGATACAGAAAAGAATATGAGATACCATATCAAGTAATAATACTATCTTATGATATTTATATTATCAACTGCGCACATGTAAAGTTCAAACAAAGAAGCGCGGGAGAAAATAATACTCACGGTGCGGATCAACTCCTCTGAAAACTTTTTCCGCTTTGGTGTCCTCTTCCGGATGAACTGTTGATGTTCCCAAACAGGCTTCTTGTTATATTACTAACTCGTTCTCTATATAATCAATCCTGGTTTTCATCAATCTGTTTTCTACTTTCAGTTTCTCAAATTCATTTTCAAAAGAATCTACCTTTGTTTTCAAGGACCTGTTTTCTACTTCCAAAAGCTCAAATTCAGATTTCAAAACTTAATTTGTGATAAAGCGGTATATAAGAACCTCGAATTATTATTATTAATAGATCGGTTTTAGGGTTTATATACTGTACTCTGTTTATAGATAGCAGTAATCAGGTTCAGGACAAACTTCCTTGAACATGTTTCTTTAAAAGGAGGTCAAAATAAGTTTAAACATATCGAAGCATCACACATTTTACAGGATTAGATAACAATGTAGGTCGAACAGACACGCGACAGTAAGCGTTTTCTCACAAAGGAGGGTCAATGATGTATCGTCTCGATGCAAAGAACAAACAAAATTCACTTTAGATCATTTGTGTTTCGCGAAATATAAATTTATAAATATGATTATTAAAAGTTGAAAAAAAACGTGTTTCAAAATTGTTCCTTACTTAGCTGAAATTGTATGGATGACCTGAAAAGACATTCATTTATTTTTTTATGAATTCGTGTGTTTCACGCCAATACGACGCCTGAATCACAACCATAATCTTAATTAACAAATATTTTGTAATTTAATTTAAATTAATCATTAAAACCTATGCCGTACGTACAGTGTTCACTAATTCAGAACCAGACTCACTTTAAAATCCTCCACAATACGACGTCTGAATACTAAATGTGGACGTCATTCGCAAACAGTTAGTAATTCTCATCATTTACTCGCCAAATGTTTGTTATATTTTGATTGTCTATACCTTTGCTGTATGTACATTGCTCACAAAGTCTGAGACCAAAAGAGTGTCAAATAGTGTTCGACAAACGTATATTTACTGACAATGACGTCATCCTGATTTATGCTAATGAAGATTTAGAAGTTCTTAGGGTACTATAATCATTGGCCACTATTACATTGGCGCGTTTTCTACTTCGCTCAGGTACGATACATTTGTCTTAACAAAGGAAAACATATCTCTTGTACTGCTTTATTCGAAAACGTCACTGATTGAAAACTCATAGTCAGAGGATCGTAAACTAAATTTCCGAACATATTGATAAACGCCATTTAATTTTTGAACTGACATTATAACATCTTAATGAGAAAAAAACCAATGGTCAATTACTTAAAACACCAATTCAAAGTTTGTTGACATGACAAATTTATTTACATAGGCAACAAGTTTAGAACCAAGGTATCTATGTATCCGTGCTTGTGTTTAACATCTCAGTTTTGAATTCTAGGATAAAGAAGGAACCCGGAAAAGTAGCTGTAGCCTGGATAGATGAGATCTCCTGTAGAGTGGTACTGATCACTCTTTATCAACACGGTGTCGCCCTGGTCAAGCTGAATTAAAGCTGTCGTTGATTCAGAACCAAGGTACCCTTTGTTACCAACGTAAACGTAGTGCATTGATTGACCATTTTTATATAACCGTAGTTCGACATATTTGTCGCTATATATTGTCAAGGTTAAATGAAACACATACAGACCAGGAATGTCACAAGTGAAAACACCAGTGGTAGGGTTATATTGGTTACCGATGTTAATCTCAGCGAGGTCAAACGGAATAATCTGCTCGGAACCAACATTGGTAAGTTTGTGAGTCAGCCTGGCTTTGAATGCCGATTGTGGAGCAGGGGGATCTGTAAAAAAATGAGTACCGTAGTATATTTTTTTCTTTGTATTGGTTCTTTGTATGCATTTTTCGAAAGTAAAAATGGTGCTTTAAACTACTATACAATTTTGTCCATATTTCAGATTGATTTGTTGATAAAACAGCAATATATGCTTGTCTTTCCGTCATCACCGTAAACTATCATAAAGCTGTTAATTTATGTGCAAGTTAGAACCATGCAAACGTGTGCTCTAAATCAAACCGAAAGCAGTTATATATATAAAAACAATGATATCGATGTTTCACGAACATTATTTCAATATCTATGTCCCATGCCGTCAATTTTATTTTCCGATATTTTGATATGACTGTTCTCGCTTTTATTTATGTAGCCATCGGCGTCCATATTAAACAGTATTGATTAAAAAAAAGAACAGAATCACGAGACCAAATCATACTCACGGTATGGAGCAACCCTTCGGAAGTCCTTGTCCACTTTGGTATCATTCCCTGGGTGGTCAAACGATGTTACTGATGCGGCAGATTTTAGTATGTCTATCTCTTTCTCTATGGAATCAACTTTGGATTTCAAATGTCTGTTTTCTACTTCTGATCTTTCAAATCTAGATTTTAAAACTTCGTCGGCTGTCAATTCTTGTTTCGAAAATGATAACGTCTGTTGGTCAGGGAATCTGAATCCGTCAATCTGTCAATAAAACACTGAAAAACACAATGAGATTTACTGTGCCGTCGATATCAAAGAAACGGCAACACAGTTTTGATTGTATACTAGCGGAAAAAATAAACTGTGCATGCGGGGAATTGTTATAGAACATGTATTATCAACTGTATATACATAAAAATTCTCACACATGTTCGAGTATGACACACACGCTATCCGTGTGTCATTGACAGTTTTTCCCGTGCAGTTTGCTCTCTATAGGCGTTGACCAGTTTGCACGTTTTTCTCGTCCAGCCATCCAATTCAACAATGAAAGTTTATTTTTCAACTGTTGGGTCACTCTGTTGAGACCAGTGAACAGTAAAAACAGCATTATAACGTTTTAATTTGTGATTAATGCTATGCCGAGGCTCAATGAAAATGACCGCCTCCGGATTATTGGTATGCTTCAAGCTGGTATGGGCCAAGCCGTTGTTTCTACACGTTTTCATGTCCATCGAAACACAATCCGGGATTTGTGGAGACGACATCAATAGTTTGACCACGTCGGCGATCGACCTCGTGCGTCCCGGGACGTCCACGTGTGTCGTCACGTCAACAGGACATCCATATTCGGCTTGTCCATTTGAAATATCGCTTCCAAACGGCAAGTTTGACTGCACGGACAATCCCTTGGTTGCTACCAATAAGCCCGAGAACTGTACGGAACCGATTGCGTGAACAAGCTATCCGTCCGCGACGTCCTGCAATCCGCCCAGTTCTTCTGCCACGTCATCGTGTAGCACGTCTGGACTGGTGCAGAAGGCATCTGCGATTTACTCGACGGAATTGGGCAGGCATTTTGTTTACGGACGAGTCGCGAGTCCACCTGGATAGTAGTGACGGCCGTTCCAGAGTGTATCGTCGTGTTGGGGAACGTTTCCGTGACGCGTGTGTGGTACAACGACGTTCTTTCGGTGGAGGTAGCGTTATGATTTGGGGCGGCATCAGAGCCAACGGGAGATTTCCTCTGGTGGTTGTTAACGGGCATTTGAACGCGCTACGTTACCGTGACGAGATCCTCCGGACCCACGTCGTTCCATTCGTGCAAGGGCAGCAACGTTACATTAACGCTGCAGCGGGACAACGCCAGGCCAAACACAGCTCGTGTCGCTATAGACTTTCTAGCCCAGCAGAACGTTGACGTGTTGCCCTGGCCTGCTGTATCCCCCGATCTGTCGCCCATTGAGCACGTCTGGGATGAAATGAAGCGCAGATTACGGGCATTACCTAATCGACCGGTGACGTTGGCTGATTTGGCTGCAGCGTTGGAACAGATCTTGATTGCCATCCCACATGCATTCTTGAATCGTCTGATAGGCTCCATGCGTCGACGTTGCCAGGCTTGCATTCAGGCAAACGGTGGACATACGAGGTATTAACTTTGTGAACTCAGTATTGAACCCTGCTGTGTTTACGTCACTCCTTAGCGGAACTTATTGATTCCATTAAGGAAATGGAATGCAACTGTTAATAAATAACAAATAAATTGTCCCTGAAAACCTTGTTGTTCTACGTCATACACATTTATTTTATAACACATTTTAGGCATGCACAGTTTCTTTTTTCCGCTAGTATATAATATAAATAATGTTCGAACCTTGGAAATAAAATTCCTTTTCCTATCAAGGTTTTTCTTTTCTTTCTTTTTAATTAGCAAATATTCAGTTATTTTCATCAATTACTCGTCCAATCATTTGCTCTATATACATTGCCCACAAAGTCAGAAACCAAAGATTCCAAACGGTGTTCGACAAATGTATCATTACTGACAATGACGTCATCCTGTTTTATGTAATGTAGATGTAGTAGTGTTAAACTGTATAACCATTTGCCACCATTCCTATGTTTCCTCCTACTCCTTACTAGGTTTTTCCTGGCTTTGTTCAGGAACGAAAATAATATGTAATTACTAACATAGAGAATACATACACTAATAACGGGATCGCCACCTGAAATATCGCATTCGTCGAAAATTGCCTTCACAAGACGGCTTTCTGCATCAAGACATTATAATAAAGATTTGTCAATTATTAAAAACGTAAATTTAAATTTTGTTTAAATGACGAATTTATTTACATAATATCAATGCATTCGTGCTTGTGTTTAACAATTCAGTTTTGAGTTCCAGAATAAAGAAGGAACCCGGAAAAGTAGCTTTAAGTAGAGTCGATCAGATCTCCTGTAGAGTGGTACTGGTCACTCTTTATCCACACAGTGTCACCCTGGTCAAGCTGAATTAAAGCTGTCGTTGATCCAGAACCAAGGTACCCTGTGTTAGCAAGGTAAAAGTTGTGCATTCTTTGACCATTTTTAATGAAAAATAGTTCCACAGATTTATCCTTAAATGTTGTTATTGTCAAATGAAACACATACAGACCGGGAATGTCACAGGTGAAAACACCAGTGGTAGGGTTATATTGGTTACCGATGTTAACCTCAGCAGCGTCAAACTTAATAATCTGGTCGGGACCAACATTGGTAAGTTTGTGGGTCAGCCTGGCTTTGAATGCCGATTGTGGAGCAGGGGGATCTGTAAAAAAAATGAGTACTGTAGTATATATTTTTCTTTGTATTGCATCTTTGTATGCATTTTTCGAAAGTAAAGAAAAAATGTTTTATACTCCTAGCAGAAATAAATCTATTGATCCATAAATAAAGAATATATTTCGCTACAGTTGCAAAAAAATAATCTGTACAATATGATCCATATTTCCGATTGATTTGTTGATGAGACAGAATATATAATTGTCTTTCCGTCATCACCGTAAACTATCATTAAGCTGCTAATTTATGTGCAAGTTAGAACAATGCATAAGTGTGTTCTAAATCAAATCGAACAATGCATAAGTGTGTTCTAAATCAAATCGAAATCAGTTATATATATAAAAACAATGATATCGATGTTTCCCGAACATTATTACGATATTTATGTCCCATGCCGTCAATTTTATTTTCCGATATTTTGATATGACTGTTCTCGCTTTTATTTATGTAGCCATCGGCGTCCATATTAAACAGTATTGATTAAAAAAAAAGAACAGAATCACGAGACCAAATCATACTCACGGTATGGAGCAACTCTTCGGAAGTCCTTGTCCACTTTGGTATCATTTTCTGGGTGGTCAAACGATGTTAGTGATGCGGCAGATTTTAGTATGTCTATCTCTTTCTCTATGGAATCAACTTTGGATTTCAAATGTCTGTTTTCTACTTCTGATCTTTCAAGTCTAGATTTTAAAACTTCGTCGGCTGTTTTAAAAACAGAAATTTCATGTTTCAGATCTGAATTTTCTTGTTTAAGTCTAGATTCTATCTCGGCCATACGTCACGTACAAGTTTATCTATCACAGAAGTCAATTCTTGTTTCGAAAATGATAAAGTCTGAGAATCATCATTCTCTGTTGCCGACAAGCTACCTAACAATGCACGCAATCAGGAGCTTTGCTAAAAGCGCCATAATCACTCTGGATCTGTCTTTGACGATATGGACTTGGAATTTGTAAAACCTTATATACTGTAAAATTTGTATACATGTAGCTATCAGTTGACACGATCAGGACTAACCTTCGATGTTTATACAAAAACTTGGCCAATCTATTCTGAACATTTCGTGCCTTTTTCCATTGCAAGATAAAACCTAGTTGAAGGCCGAACAGACCTGCGACACCTGATGTTTCCCACCAATTATGAATCAGGGATAGCTTACTACAGTGATTGCTCACACAGTCATTTCATTAGTAATGAGAAAATTTCATTTTTTTGACACGTTAATTTATATAGTTCTAAAACTAGTCTATTTTGCTTAAAAGTTGTCTACCAATAATATGTTTTAACATCAGAAATTTCCAAAAAAAAATACAACCGGTAAATTTGTCATATAACACTTTTGATCCAAAAATAGAGAAACATAGCTTTCTTTCCACTTTTCCTTTAACTTGTGTTTTTTTCATGACCAAAGGTCCTCGAGTCTTGCTATTTGGCAAGTAGGTTGTTCACGTGAATGGATTTAAGTTTTGTAAACGTTGATGACCTTGACCTTCATTCAAGGTCACACAAATCAAATGTGTTAAATTAAAAGAATTGTATGGGGAGTCAGACATGGATACCTTTTCTTGCTTTATTTGTTTAAAGTTAAGCATATATGTCACTGACATACTTCCTGTACTCCTTCCCCATGCCAAAACATACTTTCATACCAAATAGGTAATAGTTATCATATCTAAAAACTGTCGATGAAATTGACCCCCTAGTTTTCGAGGACATGTCCGGACAAGGATTTTTCAACAAAGAGCCATAACTTTGTAAAACAAAGTGTCAGAATGAAAAAATAATACCTGGATCCACAACGTCATGTGACAGTTATCATATCTGGAAACTTTCATTGAAATTGGTCCATTACTTTAGAAGGAGTTGTCCGGCCAAACTTTTTCTACAGACAGACAGACGGACAGACAAGCTGAATCCAGTATACCCCATAACTTCGTTGCAGGGGGTATAATAAAGTGTATAATAGTTTTACTATTAAGATTATTTTATTGTTTTTATATCATTGCATATTTTTGTGTATAACACAATCTGTACCTTAAGTCATTACTGCTGCACATAACTTTAAAACATGCGTAATATAATAATATGTTTAAGTATGATACAAATTACTTGAAATTTGGCATTGATCATGTTTGACATGCAAAAAAGTACTTTACCGGTTTTTATATTACATAAAAATGATTCTGTAGACAGAATACATATATAGAAAGTTTTTAAAGAAGTTTAAAATATACACTACCATTGTAACTATATATAGGCAAGTTGACAATGTTGGTTATATTGAAAATTTTGTGAAAATTTTGCATGTTTTCCTAATTAAAAGTATTCCTACGCTTACTTCATGTATACCAATATGACATATTTAATATCAAAATAACAGTAATTTTATCCACTGTACACTATCATAATTCATTTTCAAAAACACATTCGCCTGTGACATGTATCTGTCCTTTTGTAAGGATACCCCCGTCACTCAACCTGGTGTTATGCAAGGAGGTCCACTACGGTTATCAATAGCGATTATGAATAATCATATATGCAGTTATTGATCATTTTCATGTACCTACATATGGCAAAAGAATAAAAGAAATCAAAGTGGAGGCCAAATGTTGACCCCACCTTTCCGATATTTGAACTCTTTTATTGAGGTAGCGATTTAAAATAAAAGAGAATCACGAGAGCAAATCATTCTCGCGGTATGGAACTCTTCGGAAGATCATAACATCTTAGTGAAATAAAGATGTCAATTATTTAAAACACCAATTTAACGTTTGATGACATGACGAATTTATTTACATAGGCAACAAGTTTAGAACCAGGGTGTCTATGTATTCGTGCTTGTGTTTAACATTTCAGTTTTGAATTCTAGGATAAAGAAGGAACCCGGAAAAGTAGCTGAAGCCACCATAGATCAGATCTCCTGTAGAGTGGTACTGATCACTCTTTATCCACACGGTGTCGCCCTGGTCAAGCTGAATTAAAGCTGTCGGTGATCCAGAACTAAGGAACTCTTTGTTAGCAAGGTAAAAGTTGTGCATATATTGACCATTTTTAGTGAAAAACAGTTCGACATTTGTATCGCCATATATTGTTATGGTTAAATGAAACACATACAGACCGGGAATGTCACAAGTGAAAACACCAGTGGTAGGGTTATATTGGTTACCGATGTTAATCTCAGCATTGTCAAACGTAATAATCTGCTCGGAACCAACATTGGTAAGTTTGTGAGTCAGCCAGGCTTTGAATGCCGACTGTGGAGCAGGGGGATCTGTAAAAAAATGAGCACAATAGTGTATTTTTTTCTTTGTATTGCATCTTTGTATGCATTTTTCGAAAGTAAAAAAGGTGCTATAAACTACAAGAAGAAATAAATCTACTGATCCATCAATTTAATTTTCCGATGTTTTCATATGACTGTTATGGCTTTTATTTATGTAGCCATCGGCGTCCATATTTTACAGTATTGATCGAAAATAAAATAGAATCACGAGACCAAATCATACTCACGGTTTGGAGCAACTCTTCGGAAGTCCTTGTCCACTTTGGTTGTCCACTTTGGTATCATTCCCTGGGTGGTCAAACGATGTTACAGATGCGGCAGATTTTAGTATGTCTATATCTTTCTCTATGGAATCAACTTTGGATTTCAAATGTCTGTTTTCTACTTCTAATCTTCCCAGCCTAGATTTCAAAACTTCGTCGGCTGTTTTAAGAACAGAAATTTCATGTTTCAGATCAGAATTTTCTTGTTTAAGTCTAGATTCTATCTCGGCCATACGTTCACGTACAAGTTTATCTATAACAGAAGTCATTTCTTGTTTCGAAAATGATAAGGTCTGAGAATCGTCATTTTCTGCTGCCGACAAGCTACCTAACAATGCTAACGCAATCAAGAGCTTTACTAAAGACGCCATAATCCCTCTGGATCTGCCAGTGACGATATGGACGTGGAACTTCTAAATGTTTATATACTGTTATATTCATAGCTATCAGTAGACAAGATCAGGACTAACCTTCGATGTTTATACAAATAGTGGGCCAATCTATTTTGAACATTTCGTGTCATTTTTCATTGCAAGATAAAACCTAGTTGAAGGCCGAACAGACCTGCGACACCTGATGTTCCCCACCAATAAATGAATCAGGGATAGCTTACTATAGGGTTTTCATCACACAGTCAAACACTTATTTATCGCGATTCATAAATTTTCACGTTATTCATATGGAATGTAGATAACCGATACCAAAATCATCTCGAATGTATATTAGTGAAAACCAAGGAAATACGTGGAATTTTTCTCACTTTGATTTCTTGAATCCAATCCTCGCCAAGTTGACGTATGAATCACAATCTATTGTGAATATAATATTTGCTCATAGTTACTGATCATCATCAGTTAGTAATAGTTGTTTTACCGTTTGTAGATAAGAAATGCAGTTACTATTATAGAGAATACATTATTTTGATTACGCATTCGTTAATTGATTCCTTTTAATGAGTTTTAAATTTGACATCAATCGGTGTTCTTCAATTATCGGAATTATATTACAAAACCGTTTAGCAATCATATTTCAAAATTACTTTTTCGATAGTCACGTGATAAAAAGCAATCTTATTTATATTTCTTATGTATGTAGTCCAGGATTCGGACATTATACCGCGATTGTTTAGCTACAATATAATAAGTAATAAGAATTTCTGACTATTTTATATTAATTACAAAATAACATGACAATTTTTATTTTCCTTTTCATCTATTTTTTTAATATTTTTCAAACACGATATTCATTATTGTCTTCAAAATACAAAATATAAATATATTTCACGTTGTTTTTTAATCATTGGTATGGATTGAAAGTTACTGATTAAATACACAAGAAGGAAAATAATTATTAAGATCATCCGTAAAAGAAAAACACATGCACAAAAAATAAAACCAACATGCAATGATTCTAGTTATGCCTGTTGGTCAGGGAATCTGAATATGTCAATTTGTCATTAAAACACTGAACAACACAATGATATTTACTGTGCCGTCGATATCAAAGAAACGACAACACAGTTTTGATTGAATAGTGTAAATAATGTTCGAACCTGGAAAATAACATTTCTTTATCCTATCAAGATGCTTTCTTTTCTTTCTTTTTCATTAACAAACATTCAGTTATTTTCATTATTTATTCGTCCAATGTTTCATACATTTTGATTATTTATACATTTGCTCTATAGACATTCTCACAAAGTCAGAAACCAAAGATTCCAAACGGTGTTCGACAAACGTATCAGTACTGACCATGACTAGTCCGAATTATTCTGACGGTTTATCGACTTTTTTAATATCGGTCTGTCGTCGATTAACGTCAGAACTCCGGCCCTCTATACTATGCGGGAAATATGCGACCCGCGCCCGGAGCGCACTTCAAACTGATATTTTAGAAACAAATCGTCACTTTCACACACATGTCGCACATGGATCGAAAGATCTGTTCTTTATGTACACGATGAAATACATAGCATGCCTAAAACAATCAATACAATCACTAAAAACATTTTTTTTCAAACTTACTCTGTTTTACTCTAGTTTTTTGGTAGCCCCGCCTTCTAATGTCACGTGACTAAAAACTCGCCGGCCTACGTCATACCGTTGGGAAATACCTTTGGTAACGCGAGATCTCGTCAAGTCATGTGACATTGCCCATGGCCTAATTTTCATTAAAAACATGGGTTGGTATAGAAAACATTGGAAAATACTTTTCGTAATGATCTTTGAAACATGTTATTGATACCACCTAGTGCATAAAGAACAGATCTTTCGATCCATGTGCGACATGTGTGTGAAAGTGACGATTTGTTTCTAAAATATCAGTTTGAAGTGCGCTCCGGGCGCGGGTCGCATATTTCCCGCATAGTATAGAGGGCCGGAGTTCTGACGTTAATCGACGACAGACCGATATTAGAAAAGTCGATAAAACGTCAGAATAATTCGGACTATGACCATGACGTCATCCTGCTTAATGCAATGTAGATATAGAAGTATTAAACTGTATAACCATTTGCCACCTTTAGTATGTTTCCTCCTACTCCTTACTGGGTTTTTCCTACCTTTGTTAAGGAAGGAAATAAAATGTAATTACTTACTAAGGTAATAAATACACCAATAACAGGATCACCACCTGAATTTTCGCATTCGTGGAAAAATGCCTTTACAAGACGGCTTTCTGCATCAAGATATTATAATATCTTAGCGAAATAAAGATTTGTTAATTATTTAAAACACCAATTCAAAGTTTGTTGACATGATGAATTTATTTACATAGGCAACAAGTTTAGAACCAGTGTGTATATGTAATCGTGCTTGTGTTTAACATTTCAGTTTTGAATTCTAGGATAAAGAAGGAACCCGGAAAAGTAGCTGTAGTCATCATGGATGAGATCTCCTGTGGAGTGGTACGGATCACTCTTTATCCACACGGTGTCGCTCTGGTCAAGTTGAAGCAAAGCTGTCGTTGATCCAGAACCAAGGTACTCTTTGTTACCAAGGTAAAAGTTGTGCATTGATTGACCATTTTTATATAACCGTAGTTCGACATTTGTATCGCCATATATTGTTATGGTTAAATGAAATACATACAGACCGGGAATGTCACAGGTGAAAATACCAGTGGTAGGGTTATATCGGTTACCGATGTTAAGCTCAGCAGCGTCAAACTTAATAATCTGGTCAGAACCAACATTGGTAAGTTTGTGAGTCACCCTGGCTTTGAATGCCGATTGTGGAGCAGGGGGATCTGTAAAAAAATGAGTATTGTAGTATATATTTTTCTTTGTATTGCATCTTTGTATGCATTTTCGAAAGTAAAAAAGGTGCTATAAACCACTAGAAGAAATAAATCTACTGATCCGTCAATGAAGAATATATTTGGCTACAGCTAAACAAAAACAATCTGTACAATATTGTCCATATTTCCGATTGATTTGTTGATGAGACAGCAATATATACTTGTCTTTCCGTCATCACCGTAAACTATCATAAAGCTGTTAATTTATGTGCAAGTTAGAACCATGCAAACGTGTGCTCTAAATCAAACCGAAAGCGGTTATATATATAAAAACAATGATATCGATGTTTCACGAACATTATTGCAATATCTATGTCCCATGCCGTCAACTTAATTTTCCGATATTTTGATATGACTGTTTTCTCTTTTAGTCAGGACAGGTGACCATTGGCGCCCACATTAAACAGTATTGATTGAAAATAAAATAGAATCACAAGACCAAATCATACTCACGGTATGGAGCAACTCTTCGGAAGTCCTTGTCCACTTTGGTATCATTCCCTGGGTGGTCAAACGATGTTACTGATGCGGCAGATTTTAGTATGTCTATCTCTTTCTCTATGGAATCAACTTTGGATTTCAAATGTCTGTTTTCTACTTCCAATCTTCCAAATCTAGATTTCAAAACTTCGTCGGCAGTTTTAAGAACAGAAATGTCATGCCTCAGATCAGAATTTTCTTGTTTAAGTCTAGATTCTATCTCGGCCATACGTTCATGTACAAGTTTATCTATAATAGAAGTCAATTCTTGTTTTGTAAGTGATAAAATCTGAGAATTGTCATTCTCTGCTGTCGACAAGCTACCTAACAATGCAAACACAATCAGGAGCTTTGCTAGAAACGCCATAATCCCTCTGGATCTGTATGTGACGGTATGGACGTGGAACTGGTAAGGGTTTATATACTGTATTATTTATAGCTATCAGTTGACACGATCGGGCTTCACCTTCGATGTTTAAACAAAAAATGTTCCAATTTATCCTGAACATTTCGTGCCATTTTTCATTGCAAGAAAAAAAGTAATTGCAGGCCGAACAGACCTGCGACACCTGATGTTTCCCACCAATAATGAATTAAGGATAGCTTACTACAGTGTATTTATCACACTGTAAAACACTTATTTTTCGCGATTCTTAAATACATTTTCGCGGTATTTCCATGGAGCGTAGTTTACCATACCAAATAATTCTCAAATAGACATTAGTTAAAACTAAGGAAATGGTGGTTTTTCACTTTGGTTTCTTGCATCAAATTCTTGCCAAGTTGACATATGAATAACAATATATGTGAATAATATATGTTCGCTTCTAGTTAATTATCAATAGTGGTATTTAATTGCTATTTGAATATTTGAAATGAAGTTACTGTTTTAGATGTCACATTCCCTTTTTAAAACGTTCATAACGGTACACACCAATAGTACTAATTCTAATTCATTTGAAATGTAACACGGCATTTGATGCGTAAAACGAAATAATTTCTGACGGTATCACTACGATATAACATCTAAAAATGTCTCGTTTGCATAGGAAGCCCGGATGGCTAGTGTGTATGACGTCAGTTATCCCGAATGACTCAGACATGTCATGAAATTGATTTTAATTACTTCACGAACAATACCGTGACCCCGAAAGGTCACTGTAATTTCGACTCACATTGAATGTTTCTGACGTCAATAAACCATTGCAGATAGACCAAGATTTTGAGGAAAGGCACAAAAATATTTTAGATTCGTCGTTTCTTTCAGTGTTTTTAGCTTATTTGAATTAGAGCGGAGATAACCCTACAATAGGATTATCCCCATCCTCGATACCCCAGGGATTACACTCTCTGCGCCCAAGCAATGTCATAGCAAAACTAAAGGCATATGGCAAACCATATGATTGGTGTCAGGTAAAACAACCTGACCAATCGCTAGGCTGATACCTGTCCTTTGCAGATTACAGGGGAGCCAGTCAAAGCCAGTCAATTTTACCGTTACGCGACCGACAAATTCTTTTGATGTACATCGACGGATCAAACAAGCTTTCCTGTCTCATCCACAAGGTGAAGCACGCTGAGCCTTCGACATTTCTTTGACATATTCCCGGGGTGCGGAGGGCGAAAGTGGGCATTACCCTGGAGTATCGAGGATGGGTTATCCCCTTGATAGCCGTCGACAAACGTTTATCTAATGAAAATAGCATCCTGCTATATTTTTTCGGATATTTAGAAGTACTCATACTTAAAGTCGTATTGTATTGTGTTGTATTGTATATGTTTGCAGAGGAAACAAATAGTTTTTCTCTTATACTGAACACATGCGACCACCCTTTTTTGGTGTGAGATAAATAGAATCTCTCACTCCCTTGGGCAATGCCTCGTGTTTGGCAACTTAAGAACCTTCCCCCTCGGGTTGAGATTTCCCTATTCCACCCTCAAGGGGGTGAATGATTCTTTTTCTCTTACCCTGTTCCCCCATTGTGCACCATAAACATAATGTAATGTTAACGTTACATGCTAAATTAAGGGTTGAGGTGACGTTGATTGATTGTTGACGTGACGTCATTGTCCAGGATAAAAGAAATCCTTCTCTCACACTCGGGTTGAGATGATGAGATTCCCTAGTCACAACAATTCCATGACGTTTCATCCAAAAGACAATGACGTCACGTCTACCAGAGGGTAAGCATCTCAGCAGATCAGTTATGAAAGAGCCAATAGAGGGGGAAAAAAAGAAAGAAAAATCAACTTAACTCTTGGGGATGAGTTGGGGAGTCTAAAACCTCAGGGAAAGTAAGATTGCATGGCCCGTGTTTGCCAATTTAGGAATCATCTTCCTTTGGTTAAAATAACTTTGTATAACCCTATCTCACCCCCAAGAGTGTATGCAATTTTATAACTCATGATCTAAGATAAGATAACTCATGTTCGCTTATATTCTGAAAACTTAACTATCAGAGTGTGGTCGCGTCATTATCTTTTACACACGTGTGAAAATGGCAACACTCTTTTTTACATGACTGCTTCCTTGTACGAGAAATTATTGCCTTTCAGTTATAATGTACCCATGGCGCCATGAATATGCATCCTCGATATCCAGGGGATACGCTCACTTTCGCTCTCTACACTCCTGGAATATGTCATAGCAAAGTCGAAGGCTCAGTGTGCACCACCTTAGAAGAGAAGACTAGTTTGGTCCTTTAATGTACATCAAAAGAATCTCGCAGTCGCGTAACGGTAAAAAATGACAGGCTTTGAAGTCGGGCGTCGCTCCTTTGTAATAATCAAAAGACAAGTATCAGCCTAGTGATTGGTCAGATGTTGTTTTTTTACCTCATACCAATCAAATAGCTAGACGCGTGCCTTCACTTTTGCCATGACATATCCAGGAGTGTAGAGAGCGAAAGTGAGCGTAACCCCTGGATATTGAGAATGTGAATATGTGAATAGCAAGGTATTATAGGTGGAAGTGCATACAACACATACATTCATTAAAAAAGTATGGCTCTTCACGTGATGTCCCTTTAATGATTTCGTGGTGATTTAATCATTAAACGTCTTCAATAGATACAACATGAGGTGCAACTGCATTGATTTAAAATTGTACAAAAGAAAAACCAAAATATGTTTCTTCCGATTTCTTTCTTCTGCAAGTTTTCATGAAAGTAAATCAAATAAAATATTTCGAAGAACAGCATATCTAAAACGCCTTTTAAGTTCACCTTTGAGATGTGTGTGCATTGAAGTGATTAAAAAACACTTCAAAGATGTGAATGTTTTACGTTTTTTACGTTTAGAGTATTATATGGAATTTCAGTTGATGTATGTTCGACAAGGATTAGTTGTAAAACAGGGAAGTCTTAACCTTAACCCTTTCAACACTGTAGACCATAATGGACTCGTCCAGATCAATGCATGGTAGAGTCTACTAAAGTTACATAGGGGTGAAAGGGTTAAGTATGCAAACAATGATAAAATAAGAAAATCAACGACCCCGTTCACCTTCCTAGTTCCAATGAGGTGTCAACAAAAACTATAGTTCGAACTGAATATCGATAAAACCAGGTCAAAATATAAACAACCAAAAGATTTACATAGACCCTTGAAATTAGACATAATGTGTTCCGGAAGGGTAACCATCTTCTGGTAGGTCGAATCAAAGAAATGTCACGTCCTCACATCGAGAACAGAGGACGCTGTGGTGCAGTTTTTAATTTTACATGGAGTACTTACTGTATCTAGGTAAAATTACTGTAGAAAGTAGAGTTCTATGTAGCATGTGTCTCAAACGCTTGAAAGATCAGAACAATCTCCTTTGCCGTTTTGACAAGAACTTTCTACCGAGGTTCTCACCTCACGGAGGCACGGTAGTCTAGTGGTAGGACGCCAGGCATGTGACCGCAAGGTTGCGGGTTCGAGACACGGTACGGCAGTTTGTTGTATCTTTGAGCAAGATACTTTACTCCGCTTGTTCCAGTCTACTCAGCTGTAAATGAGTACGTGGTTAGGCAGTGCTAGAATTGTTAAATGCTTGCTGTGAGCGCTGAAATGGCAGCACCGGCTGTATGCTTCCAAGGGAGTTGAGAAATATATTTGCAAGTTGCAAAGGCCATATAACCACGAATAATAATTTGTGAACCGCTTTAAGACGACCTACGAACTAGGTTGTGATAAAGCGGTATATAAGAACCTCGAATTATTGTTATTATTAATTATTCTCAACAATCTCAAATGTACATCTTAAACAAAAGCGGATGAATGTTTTGCCAGATAATTAATTGTATCTGTATCAACATCCTCGATACTCCAGGGGTTACGCTCACTTTTGCTCTAGGCACTCCTCGAATATGGCATAGCAAAATTGAATTGATTGATTGATTGATTAATAGGTTTTACGTCCGCTTCACTACCGAGTAGTTCGGTTAGCCAGGAGACGAAGAAAGACAGGAAAATGAGTGAACTAAGGAATAGAGGAGAGAGACAGCGGAGAGAAGGAGCCGTCTATCCTATATGCATTTAATGTACAAATATTTTTTTAATGCGGCTCCTAGGCCTAATGTAGTAAAATTGAAGGCATGTGACTAGCTTTATAATGAGTGTCAGGTAAAAAAAACCCACCCATGACCAATCGCTAGGCTGATACTTGTCCTTTGAAGATTCAGAGGAGCCGACACCCGACTTCAAAGCCGGTCAATTTTACCGTTACGAGCGAAAGACTCTTTAGTGGTACTTCAAGGGATCGAACTTGAGTTCTTGTCTCACCCCCAAGTTATGCTGAGTCTTTTATTTTGCTATGACATATTCAGAGGGGGGTTTCCAAGTGGGGAAAATTGAGGAAAATTGTGAAAATACATGATTTTTAAAGAAAATTATCAGGGGGAGGGGGTGTTCCTGAAGCCCAAACAAACCCTCTGGATCCGCCACTGAAATTCCAGGGGTGCAGAGAGCGAAAGTGTGCGTCACTCCTGGAGTATCGAGGATGTGAAACTGATAGTCATCGACAAATGTTTATAAATAAATAAATATAAATAAATAAATAATCTTTATTTAACGTCGTGTACAATTGTCAACAGCAAACATAAGCTCTGTAGAGCTTTTATTACAACGCCACAAAGGGAACAAATGGTGTTTGCTGAACTTCGGTATAGTTTTGTTTTGTTTAATTTTGTTTAACGTTCTATTAACAGCTAAGTAAGGTCATTTAAGGACGTGCCTCCATGTGTGTAGTGTATGCGTGCTTGCGTGTGTGTGTGCAGGAGACAGTGTATGCTGGCGTGCTTGCCTCCTTGCGATATCAAGTTTTTAGACGATGATGTAAACATAGTCTACCATATGTGCACTTTTGCAATAAAACATTTCATCGACAAGTCACTGATTATATCGTTTTTTGGGCCGTTTTGAGTATTTTGGGTTGTTACTTGTTGTGATATTGTTAATGGTAATTTATTTTATATGTCGATATTTTTCTAAATTTTTTTTTGTAATTTTATTTACCTGCCTGCTAAACGCTTTCCATACATTGTTGCGTTCCGATAGTAATACGGAATCCGTAAATTGCATTTATACACAACAACCTTGACCCAAGTCATATGACAACTCCCACCCTGACGTCACCGTCTGTTGACATTCTGTACCGCCATCTTAGGAAGTGCCGGGGAAATATAGGACAATATTGTGTGTATTGGAAATCACGGGGCATACAAGCCACATTTGGTGGATCTTGCCCGAGAGGGCATAAGATCAAGATCTGAGGTACAGTTCTGCTTACTGGTGAGTATGCAAATTCATAACCGAGTGCGTGCAGACTCAAAACATTTGTGTTTATGATGCGTGCACTTTCGATTTGTGTTTGTGTTTAGCCATGTAAGCAACTGTCAAAACAATATTGCTTACGTGGTAGACTTCGTTCGTTACTTTTGCTGGTTCAAATAATGTTTTATTATTTCTCATGTATGGTAGTAAGCCATCAAAATCGCTGAAATATAAATCTAAAATTGCTGGTCTGCATTTTTAACGTACCGAACAATAGACTGAGGTCAAGACGCAATAAACGAATACGATCATTTCACCAGCTAACCCCCTCAGGATATGGTTTCCGGAGGAATGTTCTAGTGTTTATTCAAGTGTTTATCTGTATTTTGATGAGTATTGTAAAACAATTTGACAAGTACATTGTGTGCATACGTTCAACGACCTCGACAGAAATCACAGTTCACATAATGTCATCTTATGCTAATGACAAGTAATGTATAAAGATTTTAGGTCATCTTCTCATTCATGACGTGAAGTATTATATTATTCTATAATAACATGTTATTTAGATATACAAAAACAATGACAAAAGCATCGAAATTGAACTTCAGGTTGTTGTTGTATGATGAAATCACGCATACAGTATATTTATTTAATCATCATTGTTGATTACATTTTTTCAAATTGATAACCAAAACCTGGAAAATATTAGATAATATTCGGTATAACAAAGCAATTGTAATCATTAAATAAGAATTGAAACAAAAGTCTGCACACCAGATATAGCTGACCACAGTTATACAGTTTCGATTGACCATTATATATAAGCATATAAGTTGTATCGATATTCAAACAAATTTAATTTTTATAATCAATGCAATATTTGTCATAAAAAACAAGAACTTGGATAAGTAACACTGCTTTCAGGGTATTGAACACATAATCTTGAAACTTCATTTCTGCTTTTCTTTAAAATGAAACTTGTTCCGATAATTATACAGAATTGTGTATAAACATGGATTTTTTCAGTCAACTTGTCTTGATGTTGTGGTAAAATTAAACTAAATGTCCTTTTCTGAACATTTACCAATTTAAAGTCCATTCTTTCATTTTATTGTGTCACCGAATTATGGCAATTTACCAGGTTTTCTGTTACGTCACAATTCTGGGGAAACCCAAATTAAAGTGAAAGTACTGGTCTAAATATAGAAACACATCTTGGATGCTTTGATTACTTAAAGGATTTATAAATTAAAAACAAGTTTCAGTTTCGATTAAAAGTTGTTTTGAGGAAAATGTTATGCAATCAATGTTGTATAGGCAAGAATAGAACTTTTAACTTGTAAATATTTACACTTGAATGTTATCTGGTAAAAATACTTGATCATGTGTATTCAAGATAGTGACTGGATTGTGGTCTGTCCAATCTGTTACGGTAAGCTCAGTTTTAAATTTAACATTTAATCCTTTCACCCCTATGTAACTTTAGTAGACTCTACCATGCATTGATCTCCATGAGTCCATTATGGTCTACAGTGGTGAAAGGGTTAAAACTTATGTACATTGCATTTGTATACCATTTAGGGATGATTTTGTCATTAATTATTTTTATGTTCTATTCCAACCTTTGAATTGGAACAGTTCAAATGTGTCTTCAGGGGTGAATGGGTTAAATAAAAGCTGAGTTTAGCACTGATAATGGGTCAATCATACACAATGCCCCTCTAAGGTTATCTTCTTAATTTCCTGTCTGTTACAAAAAAACAAAAACAAATGAACAACAAATTTAGAAAATGAGACATATTGCTTTGAATAAATATTACCTATGAAACAATTATAAGTAGTCTAGACCTTTTTGAGTATCTTGTCACTTCCTTGTTTTGATTTTAGTAGATAGAAGTAAAATCTCATTAAACAATGCACTTTACAGTACTTACCACTTGCATTGATATTTATGCTCATTTAACCTTCGAATATATTTTCCCTTGTTTTAGACAAAGGTAGTTGATTTGTTAAACTCATTTCCCCCTGAAATGTCATAATGAACTATTCCAGCTTTTGAACTGGAAGAGTTCAAATTTGTCTTCAGGGGTGAATGAGTTTAATGAAGTTGCAACTATTGATTTGGATTTTAAATCATCGAAACATTTTTCATTTCACAATGATTTTATTGAATATTGTAGCCTATATGTTACACATTCAAGAGGAATTGTTCAACACATGTAATGCCTATACAAGCCCTCTCCTGAAAACATCAGTGAATCAGGGGTGGACAATTCCTTATTTTGAGTACGTACTATAGCCTTCATTATAATTTTGAAAATTCTACTAATTATATAACCTGCAATTTTGAAAAATCATTTTTTTCTGTCCTGTGTATTAGGCTAGCCTATATATAGCTAGTGGCATTGTACACCCTTGACATCTTGATCTTTCTATGATTGATAATTATATTTAATTAAGGCCAAAGTATTATTGATTTGCTTTTTTAAATTTTCTGACTCAGTTATTATATGTTACACAAGTTGTAATTTATTTACATTTTGTTAATCAAATAGAAGTAAAAGATATCCTTATGAATATTTTTTTGAAAACTTCATTCTTGTTGTGGCTTTAACGCAGGAATTAAAATGATATATTCAATAGGTTTTTGTATTCTTCAGTTGTCCCCCAACAAAACCCTTTGTTTCAGGTTACAATTCTTGAAACCTGATTTAGGCCTAATGCAGTGGAACCCGCTTATTATGATATCCTATTTGCCAGAGAAAAATATCATAATAACCGATATATCATAATAACCGATATATCATAATAACCGATCAAGCTGTTTTCTATCGTTTTTATGTTGTCTGAACCGGGAGTGAGATGCCCTATATCAATCAGACATAGATTGATGTGGAAACATGGAAAAATATAGATACAAAAAGATAAATTATTAATTGAAGTAATTTGAGAAGTTGTCGTTTTGCCGTCGTAATGATCAGTATGTAAATTCTACCGTCACTTTCAAATAACTTTGAGCATATTCCTAAGAACTATCTGTATACTACATCCTACACTTGTAGCTAACAATATCGTAATGTTACAGTCAATAGGATGAAGGAAGTGATATAAAAAGTCATGATTTACCTATTTTGCAACGAGAAGTTGTGTACCATTTTGTCCCGTAAGCGTAAACATATTTTGCCGTACTATTATGTCAATTATGTTCCCGTGACAGTCACGTACCTCGCAAGTCGTGCGGTGAAATTAACTTGCAAAGAAACAATAACAATCAACGTAAACTTTGGATCAATTTCAATTAAGAAACTATTGCTTAAATGATTAAAAACACAGGTCTTCCTTCTGAAGTAATTTGATATACAGTCCTACAGCAATTAACTGCACCACATGTTTTATTAAGACTAAAATGTATGACCAGCAAGCGATGGTCGATCTATTGTTTTCCGCCGACTGAGGGGAAGCGAGTTGTGAAAAATTTACCTTGAGTGGACAGATGATTACCTCGGCGATGTACAGTTAGCCGGACCTATTGCGTAATTGTCCAGGTGTTTCACACGGACAACTTACCTGAGTTTTTACCTTATAAAATCGATTCACGGCAGAAAAAAATATCAGAATAAGCGGGGTCCTACTATACCTTTGACCATATCACAAAAAACAATATTTTTTTGCTTGGTTAAAGTAGGAAAAATTTGGTACATGGGGAAAATATCATAATAACCGATATATATCATAATAAGTGGGTTACACTTAAATGCAAAATTTCATAAAATTCAGATGGACATTGGACTAGGTAGTAGGTTTTAAAAGAAATATCAGTGTAATATGCTTTCCAATGCAATCAGATGCATTTTTGCATGTAATATCAAACAAGGCCAAACAATCTGGGTTTTTACTTTTCTGGCTATAGCTACCTAACCCAGATTTTACTGCATATCCTAAAATTGTTTTAACTTTTGTTTTAAACAAGCATTTGTAAGCCACTTATTTTTTGTTTAGAAGCAAAACCTCTGAAATGCTGTTACTTGCAGAAATATTTTTATAAATGAAAAATAAATGCCCATTTTAATTTGTTGAACACTTTTTTTTTTGTCTATAAAAATTGATCTCAAAATGTTAAACATAATGTTTCTGTGTATGCATGTACACGCAGACAGACGTGCTTAGTGTCAACAGCTCCAGGCTAGCTATAGGCTAGGCTAGCTATAGACCTATATACCAGACAGGAAATTGGTGAGTAAATTTTGCATTGATCCGGATCCGGAGGTTTTACCCATAGATTTAACACAAACTCAACTTACATACGTAGACACCTAATATAAAGATGTGTACATACATACACATTCTCAATGCTTGTATCCTGTTCGCTTCCTCGTTAAGAAGTCGAACATATAATATGAGACAATAATGAAAATGTGGCAAAAGGCCAAACAAAATAATTGTAAAAGTTACTTGTAAGGGTGTTTTTGTTTGGAAAGGTTCCAAATTATGTCAATTTTTTTCATTTTTTTTTAAAAGTACATGTAACATTTAAAAGATTAAAACTTCTTTCATTCAAGAATATTTCATTTTAAATGTTTACATATATATATAATACTATCATACATTTTTGGATTTTTTTATGACAGTTTAGGTAAAACCAACTATTTTCTAGAGGGAAAAGGATCCAGAAAATTCCACCATTGAGAGCTTCGAGGATCTAGTTAAGTTAGTCCCGGGGAGGGGGGCTTGCATTGAGGATTTGTTTTTGAACTTTTTAGCCCACCATCATCTGTTGGTGGGCTTTTCAAATCACCCTGCGTCCGTGGTCCGTCCTTAAACAATTCTTGTTATCAGTGTTTCTCAAGAAGTACCAGAGGGATCTTTCTCAAATTTTATATGTGCAGGGCAACTTTTGAGACTGATCAGATAAACAACATGGCCGATAGGCAGCCATCTTGGATTTTGATAGTATAAGTTTGTTATCGCTATTTCTCAAGAAGTACCAAAGGTTTTTTTCTCAAATTTTAAATGTATGTTCCCCTTGGTCCTTAGCTGTGCAGGGCAATTTTAGAGACTGGACGGATAAACAACATGGTCGACAGGCAGCCATTTTCGATTTTGATATTGAAAGTTTGTTATTGCTATTTCTCAGGAAGTACGAGAGGGATCTTTCTCAAATTTTAAATGTAGGTTCCCCTTGATCCCTCGTTGTGCATGTTATATTTTGAGACTGATCATAAATACAAAATGGATTAAAAGAAGAACTAACAGATCTTTCTCATATAGCAATGATAGATTCTATTTCTTTCACATTAAGTACTGTACTAGTAAATATGTGAAATGACAAACTCACTTTGAAGGTTGGCTTTCATACACATCAGTATTAAGTTTAGATCAAAAGTTACCTCAAGGTGCATTTACTGTTAACATGACTCGATCAAACAGATAAGAGGAAAGAAGAGAAAAGATCGAACTGACAAAGAACTAATGAAGATGGTACAAAGGTGGGCGCCAAGATCCCTCTGGGATTTCTTGTTTAATATAAAATGCATCCATTTGTAGACACAGCAATTTTAGACTTTATATCAAGAATTTAAACAAAAAAAAGCTACGAACGGTGTAGGAGTCTGAGGTGTATACTTATAGCTTAAACAAGGGTAAGGTAAACAAAATGTAATCATTTGATGGCTGCAGTCATTTGTTATGAAATAAGCATATAGGGGGAAAATTCCTTCGAAATAACATCTTTTGCTTTTTAGCTAAGGCGTTAGCCGCCAGCTATTGGTATTACTTTAGTTAATGAGCTCAAGATATTCATAAATGTCGTTTTCACACAGACGGCCTCTAGCGGTACCCACTGGTACTAAATTGAATCATATACCGGACCTACTGTCTTTATTATGCGTAACTTTGGACTCAAATGCACTTGAATGGCTTGTAAATATCATTCCTTTCCTTTGTAGAACATATGATCTTATCACAACGTCGTATTCTTATTGAAAATGCACCCTGTTTATCTCAATCGGGAACTGCTACTTGACTGTAGGTCATGCATGCTACACGCAACTTCCGGTAAAAATACTTCAGTTAATGAGCTCAGATATTCATAAACGAGACATAACGTCACCTACTAGTAATACTAAACAAACTGCAAATAAAATCCATTACCACGGACTCAAGTTCACTCACACGTCATTGGATATAATCTTATTCTTAGTTAGAACTAAGTATCCTTCTAAAACTTCGTATTTACTCTTGGAACTGTCGCTGGATTAACCCTTTACACGGAAATATTGTCCTGTGATTGGCTAAAATTGGTGACATTTACGTCCCTGTTTACATTTATATATTGCGTGGTCAGAGCTATGAAGCAGTCCTGTTCCAACTAACTGAGTAAAATCAAAAGTGCTAATCAGTAATAATGTATATGATTCACGCTTCATATGATTACAATGTTATCAAAACATTGCATATTAATTCGTTCATCGTTGAAATAACAAATCCTTACTAATTTATGCAATGGAAATAGAGGGAAAATAATGTAACTCTCCTAATCTTGTGTGTGTGTGTGAGTATGTATGTTTGTATTTTGTTTATCTTATTCAATATTGAACCATACAACAATGTATCATATTGAATTAGAGTGCTTTTTATCTTATTTGTTCCTGGGAACACAGATTCAAAATAGTTCCATTTTTCATAAGAAGAGACCTTTTCACTGCAGTGAATATGTAAAACACTATATTTAAAAGTTTTTCAAAATTATTGAGAGACTTGTAAATTTATGGGTAGCAGTAATCCACTTGCTTATCCACAATTTAGTTTCAGCAAGTAAACATCCTTATAAATATTGTTCTGTAACAATATACACTGACTGATGCAAAATTGAAACTTGAACAAAATTCACACGTATTAAAAAGCATGCCAACCCTGGTCGATGTGCACACTTTACAAGATAACTTGCTTGAATATATATTGATCAATATACAAACTTAGACGATAAGTTCAAAGTTGAGTGAAATCCATGCCTAATTAATTAGCATACTGTACTCTGATTGGTCAATGGTTTTATGCCAAGTAACTTTGTCAGATAAGGCAAGGGTTGATATCTTATTCAACAACAAAGGCAAAGTTCAAAGATGTTCACAATCTGTGCATAATCTATTCAATGGTTTAAAATAATCAGGTATTGGTCAAAGGGGTAAATGCCAGTTTCAGTTTTTAATGTTCTATGAAATACATTGTATGGACAAAGGGAAGCAATTCCAAATTCCTATGCAAATTAATTATCCAAAGGTTTAAAATGATATATTCTAGAGGAAACTTGGTACCACTCTTCTGACAAACCTATAAAGATATACTGTACACACAAGAAGAATAACTTCACAGTGGTACACTTTTACATAAAACTTTGATTCATAACAAATTAACAGTAAATCCTTCTGTACAATATGATGGGAACTTCGTCTTTATTTTGTTCTCCATTCCAAAAATAATATATATATATCTTTTGCCTTAGCTTTCAGTACTTTCAGTACTTTGATTGACTCTTTTGGCTGAAAATGACCTTCTTGTGTCTAGAGGCCGGGCCCTTCAGCCAAAACAAAAAAAATCATAAATTTAAACCAGCTGCTGTAAAATGTTACTGTACAAAATTTTTATATATAAACTTAAAAAACATTTTTGAAAAAAAAAGGTTTGTCTCACTTCAATAAAATAAATGTATTTAAAGATCTCCAGTTAATATACATGTGATAGCTATTCCGTCTTTGTGTATTGCAGAGTTATCTTCTCTTGGGAGCAGGTATTGATTGTTACATCATTGGTTTGTGTGAGAAAATTACGTCGTTTCCTCAAAAATTGATGACGTTACTCTCTTAAACAAGTGACGTAACAATCGATACCTGCTCTCAAGAGAAGATAACTCTGCAATACGCAAAGACGGAATAGTTATAGGTGTAGTTTTAAATCCTCAATCAAGTCTGAAATACATGTTATATGATCATGTAATGTATTTCAGTCTGTCTAAAAGTACATGTTCATTACGTACACGTTGTATTGCGGTTTATATATATACAAGCTGGTACACACTGCAATGTACACCATACAGTGGCCTAGGGATAGGAGATCAATCGGAATGATAAAACAATCCATTCTCTCTACTGTTTCATTGTGTATACCTATCGACTAAAGAATTTTAAATCATTCAATTATTTGTCACAATCAAGAATCTTGGCATATCTCAGATGCCACTAGGTACGTATATGAAATCCGAGAGAGGAATTAATTTATATATAACGTTATGTAGTAGATCTATATATATACATACATGTACGTACAGTGTACAAAAGTCTGAACTGACCGACAGTCTGAACTGACCGACCAATCGTGGAACTTTTTATGTTATTTTTAATGACTACCTCATAATAATATTCCAACAACGAAACTTTTACGGAATCAAATATGTTTGTAATAGAACTGAACAATTTGTTAATTTCTTTTTCCCTCAGGAAAATCTTTGAGATATCATACCTGAAACTATTACGGGTCTTATATATTATATATGGTTTTGGTTGTAGGGTTTCATAGATATGTTTTTATTATTTGTCACCTTATGATATAAGTTTTAAAACATTACGGAATTAAAATGAATTTAGAAATATTGGAGACCAACACATACCTGGTAAGTAAAATTATATTTAAAGGTTTCATAATCATAGTCCAGTCCAGATGGATGACTAACTATATAGATCTGCAGCCCAGCTGGTTGGAAACATGAAAAGGACAATAACTGTTTATCAGCCTCAATTCTGATACGAAAGCACAAAAACAGTTTTATCAAACTAATAAAGCGTTCAAAATTGCTTCTACAGTTTTATCGCTGACCAAGATATCATATGGCTATCAACCAGGCTCTTAGCCAGGATTTCAAACCTACCTCTCCACAAAGCTGGTATTTAGCCCATTTTGACAAAATATGTGCCTGCCCAAAATTAAATAAAATAGTAAGGATATTTATAGAGTGAGAAGTTGCCTGTCTAAATTGACCTTTTTTAAGAAAACTGCCTGTCCAAAAGACAGGCAGATGGGTGGCTAGCTAATAGCCTGCTATCAACATGTTATAGGGGGCATTTGACTTTTTAGTTTAAAATTTGGTCAGTTTTAATACATGTATGTTCAGATTAAAATGTCTACCAGTTGAGGTCGATAATGACATTCCTGATTCCAATTTTATACTCGGAACACCCGGGTGTTTGTCATATTTTGTTTATTTTATCTTTATTCCTTTCTCATAATAAAAGTCCCATGAAGTATGATTTTCTCTTCAAAAATGAAGAGAAAATGAAAAAAATCACCCCTGAAATTTCATAATGAACTGTTCCAATCTTTCAATTGGAAGAGTTCAAATGTGTCTTCAGGGGTGAATGAGTTAACAAAGCTTTGTGTAGTCATTCCGGAAAAAAACAAGTTTCCAATGCGTAGTTTGGTTTTGGCAGTGGTGCGGGGAATCCTTAACGGGTTGGGATTCGTCAGAGTATATACTGCACTTATGCAAAAATTATAATTGTATGATCTGCACACATGTATACATGTACCGTATATATATATATATATATAGTACAATGTATATTGATTACAAAATTAACACAGATATATATATATATATATTAAGAACTGCTGGCCTAGTTTGAAGTTAATCCGTTAAAAACAACTGGAGACATCTAGCTAGCGGACACTGTTTTGGCAAATGAATAAGGGGCCATAACTCTGTGAATTACGGTCCGATAACTACAGTTATGGAACTACTGGCCTATATAGCAAGTGAATTATAGCTATAGTGGGATATTATAAATAAGAGGAAGATTCTTTGATCAGTATGAGTATATATATATATATAAGGTCTAAAATAGATTTTTTTTCTCAGTAATAGAAATATTTGTCTTTCAGTTTCCTGGCTGACAGATCGAGCAAATTATCTGTCGATTCTAAATGCAAATGGCATATATATATATATATATACAAAACTACAAATGTGTATATTTTTTACAAAAATAATAATGTAAACTTATAATTAATTACTATGCATAACAAAAACAAACTGAAAAGGTCTAAAAGTTATTTAAACATCATGATAGTGTATATATGTTTGCTTGTGATACTGTTTGTAAATATGTTAATTATAATAACTTAGCAGAAGTAGAGAAAAAATAAAATATTAACAAATGTACTCGCCTACCCAAAGATTTTTTGGAGTCATACGAAACATGAATCATGGTATTTAAAATGTACGGAATGAACAAATATTTGTTAGCTGTGATGTACATGTATACACTTACATCAACCAGTGAAGTGCTATGTAAGTTTATATGTTACATAAATACATGACCAAGTCGAGATCTAAGTGAATGCACTAGAGTTGACTGGGTTTATTCTACATGTTAGAAGAATTTTATCTTTTCAGTGCATCAGGTATCGTAGCGTAGAATATTATCAAAGAAAATCCTCACGAATCTTCAGACTTCAGAAGTTTGTTTCATGTGTGGCCTATAGCTAGGTTGTACAATAATCAAAACTTAATCATATGTGCTACAAAGTACATGTATACACACAGTGTATATTAACACAATCAGAGAAGAAATGTAGAAAGTTTGTAATGAAAATCAGTTTACTTTCAAGTCCCCGGAGATCTTGAATTCCGTTACAGAAAGAGAAAATTCCAGAGCAAAAGATCGCCATCTGTTCTCTGATTGGTGGAGACTTATTCAACTTCTTCTCATTTCCAATATTGATCGACCAATAGTTACTGTAACCAAACTTGATGTGGAAAATATTCTATATGGTCGGGAACATGTGCTGTTATTTTTTGGGAAATATTGATTCAAAGTCAAAATCGAAGCTCATTTTCTCTGGACAGAGAAACTATTTTTGAAAATTGCAACCAGCTGTTAGATCTCAATTCCACCAGACAAGTTTTAATTGAACTCGTTCACCCCTGAATTTTTCATAATGGACTATTCCAACCTTTGCACTGGAAGAGTTCAAATGCGTTTTTCAGAGTTAAACATCTTACAAATGAGTTAAACATCTTACAAACAAATGTTTCTGTCTTTGCCCTTGAATATAGTGTTGGTAGTTTACCATATTTATCCATCAATAAGCCCATGCCTGGTAATAAGCCCACCCATATATCTATTGCAGATCAGTATAAATGCTAAGGAATATTATTCCATTGTCTTATATATAATATAAGAAACCAAAACAAACAGCTCCCCACCCCTACTTTGAGTCAGCGATTATGTATTGGCCCCTGGGCTTATTACAGGACAAATGCAGTAATTCTTTGAGTAAATAAGAAATCTGAAATGATGCCAACAAGGGGAATATATCAACTTCTTGTCTAGTTGAGATAATTAACATTAAAAACAGGTGAGCTATGCAGGCCAGATGGGCCTCTTGCTTTCCCATGTTCTGATCAATCTCCCGGGGTGTTAAAAAGAAGCAATACGGTACAGCTACCACTCAGTAGAGGTGTATAATAATTGGTGAGATATTACCCTGTTGGGAATGACATTGAGTTCTGCATTCCTTCAAGTGCTTTTCTCTACTCCATAATGCAATCGCAGCTTTCTGTCTATCCGACTCTGTACAAAATCGTGTATTGATCATTCCGAGCTTTCAACACTGGAGTTTAAATGTCTTTGACAAACAAGAATTCATCAAGTACAGTATGTATTATACACTTTGTCCAAACTGTAGTTTTTCCAATCCAGATTTGTGTTTAATGCGGCCAAATAATTATGTCTCCCCTTCGAATGAAGGGAGACATATTGTATTAGTACTGGTTCTTCTTCTTCTTCTAATCTGACTTGTCCGGGCCATAACTTTTAAACCATTTAAGATATCTTGATGAAACTTTAGGTATGCATGTATCGCCCACAGGAGGTGTGCATTGCACTGGAATTAGGTCACTGTGACCTTCACCTCACGGTCAAAGGTCAAATAAGTGCACATTTTCAGTAAATTCTTGTCCAGCCAGTACATTTCAAACCGTTAAAGATATATTGATGAAGCTTGAACTATATATCTGCCTCACCCACAGAAGGTGTGCAGTGCAACAGAATTAGGTCTCACGCTTCACCATATACAGAGTTATGGCCCTTTGTTTGATTTTAATACCGAAGTTTGTCCACAGCATAGGTTCCATGTTATTTCACCTACGTTGACCAATCTTACCATATTGATGTATCTTAGGAAGGCGGAATTTCTCACACTAAAATCAGATTTTATGCCCCACTATATATATACAGAGTTATGGCCCTGTGTTTATTTTTAATACCGAAATTTGTCCATGGCATAACTTCTAAACCATTAAAGATATCTTAATCAAACTTGAATTATACCTGCATCACTCACGCAAGGTGTGCAGTGCACTGGAATTAGGTCTCGTGCGTCACTATATACAGAGTTATGGCCCTTTGTTAAATTTTAATACTGAAGCTTGTCCACAGCATAACTTCCAGGTTATTTCATCTACAATGACCAAACTTGCTAAAGTTTTATCGTATCTTGGGAAGTAGGAGTGTCGCATTCTAAATTCGGGCCTCTTGCCCTACTATATAAAGTGATATGGCCCTTTGTCAATTTTTTATACTGGAGTTTTTCTATTGGCTAATAAGGAGAGACATATGTTTTTGTTCACAAAAACAAAATTCTTGTTTCCTTTTGCATTTGCTTTGATGAAATGTACAATAAGTATATGTACATGTACATTTCCAGAACTCTTTGTAAACTAGACATGTTATGTTAACTCATTCACCCCTGAAATTTCATAATGAACTGTTCAAACCTTTGAATTGGAAGAGTTCAAATGTGTTTTAGGGGTGAATGAGCTAAGAGATATTTATATATACTGTATAGAAATAACATTGCACTATCATTTAAATTTTAGATGAAATCTTTCCATTGTCACTAAAATAACAGTTAAATTGATGGGATAACTCTGGATCTGCATTGCTTATAATTACAACTGCAGGTTATTGGCTTGCATGCTGAAAAATACTAAATTTTCATATTTTTTTTTATTTGAAGGAAATATTGATCATTTTATCTTGGTTGAAGATTTCAAGTTTTTACTATCAATTAAAATCTGAGCCAATGCAGAAGGGACAATGATTTATGACCAAGGGCCATTTAAATTGGATAAATATGTAACAGTACCGCTATTGTCATGAAATTTGTATGTTCAAATATTGTACACGTTTATTTTTGAATAGTATTTACAATGAATTCCATGCATAATCTTGCAATTATTTACAAACTATCTAGATCTTCCATCTGTCATAGTGGGCCAAGAATTGGTGTGTTCCTAGGAATATATCAGGTCTGTCTTATTTAAAGATTTTACAGACCCTGCCAGAACATTGACTATATATATAGTCATAAAAAGAATCATATATATACGTTATCGGACAATTTCATACGCTACTTAAATGTGCATAGCTGTATTGCTACCATATATTGCCTTCTCAGCAAATTTGGTCTTATTTAAAACATCTCTGCGTGGAATGCATGTCCGGATAGTTTCATTGATGTATTTTGGTCTTCCGGTGTTAACCAGCTTGTATGGCGATAAAGCGTGTGTGTGTATACGTATTTGTAACAAAATTAACGCACCAGAGCTACAATTTAGATAATAGATGACTAGTGTGTACATGCACCGGAGCTACAATTTAGATAATAGATGACTAGTGTGTACATGCACCGGAGCTACAATTTAGATAATAGATGACTAGTGTGTACGTGCACCGGAGCTACAATTTAGATAATAGATGACTGGGGTGTACGTGTATATTCTGAATGATGACGAAATTGTATCTACCTCAGTTTTTCATCCTCAAGGTAAGTCCATGGTCGTGTCATTTAGAGTTATTTACGCCAGTGCAAGAACGTGTCTCATTACCGTAAATGCACACAAACATTATTGTAGTCTGTACGACAAGTGATGGAAGACTCTGTGTTGTATCAAATGTCTATCCTGGGGTAGGAATGTTTCACTTGTAAATTTTTGCTTTACCCAGTTTTAGTATAACTTCTTGTAAAGTTTTCAAGGTATATATATCTTTACAGATTTATCAGGGTATTTTGGGAAACAAACCCAGTGTCCAAATTAGGAAAAAATATTTGCAAATGTAATCTGCATGTTTCCAGTAAATTAGAAATTTTGAAATGTTGAAATTGTGAAATTTAAATGAAACAGATTAATTCATTGTTAAAAATTGAATTTTAAAATATCTACAACATTGTATATATTAGATTAAATTTCTGAATTACAATAGAAAATATAAAAATAATTTATTTGAGCTAATTCAGAAAACAAAAATTGCAAAATATACATTTGTACTGGTCACTACTAATAAAGTTAATAAACTATGCTGATCGAGGTATCTTATAACCCTTTCACCACTGTAATAATGGACTCATCCAGATCAATGCATGGTAGATTCTACTTAAGTTACATAGGGGTGAAAGGGTTAAACTTCCATGGGTTAAACATGTTAGTCAAGATCTTAAACTTGTAAATTTCAGCAACAACAGGTAAAAATCACCTAACATAACCTAAAGGGGTTGCGGTGGCGGCCATGTTGTTAAGGCGTCTGATCGTCTATGATCACTAGCTCGCGATCTCTACCACTGGGTCGCCTGTTTTAGGCCTACGTGGGGCAGTCACCAGGTACTGGCCGCAGAACGGTGGTTTTTCTCCGGGTACTCTGGTTTTCCTCCTTTCACCAAAACCTTGCTCATGTTAAAATGCCCATAGCTGTTAATAGGTTGTAAAACACAAATTACAAGACTAATCGGAGCAAACCAGACTTTTAGCCATGTCAAAGGTTCATGGCTGTTTGATGGAGAGATTATTATATATTTCAACATTCCTTTCAAAAAAGTTGCTTAAAATACAGAAATATTGCGTGTTTATTGTCAAAATTTCTGAGGACTTCACCATATTTTTATTGCGATAGAAGGTTTTTATGTCCGTCTTATAAAATATAAGCTGTTGTCAATTTTACCTTTATTTCCCATTTCGTGCTTAGGGCGTATAACCTTCAGGAAATCTCAAACTAGTTACATTGACAAGGACTAGCAGATCATCTTTATACAACTAAATTGTTATGTGGACTGCAAGCAAAATACCTGTAGGTATGCCTAGTGTCTAACCCTGACTTTTAGTACAAAATATCATTCTCGCTGTACTTTTAAACTATGTATAATATACAATTACAAAATCATGGCTATATATATATACACACAAAGGAATTTCGTGACCAGAAATTCGCTGACAAAGGTGTTTCAGTAAATTCTTTGAATGCCTCCATTTGAAAGTAAGCTTTAATTAACTGTACTGGCATTTCAAAAGATTTTACAAATTGCTGACAGTGTTTTAAAAGTCAATAACAATTAGTGTCCATTCACGTTATAATGAGTGTTTATTTGGTCTAGTGTCTGCAATATGGTTAGACTAGCTACATTTGTAATGCAGTCTGCAATGGACAATTATCTTTATTTTTCAAGCGACAGAAACAGCAATTATTTTGTTTGACCTAAGGCACTTTTTTTATCTCAGTAATATATAATCCTTGTGCTGATTGGGAACAAATGCTCCAATGGAATTTTGATATATATATACATTTATGGAAGAATGCTGAATTTGTTTAGAATTCGTTAATTGAATTTGTATACTTGAAGATCTAGAGCTGTCGGGCAGTGCTAAAATGTAACAACAAGGCTAAACAAAAAAATACATGTTTTTCAGGTAACAGCTTTGAAAAAAATAGGGTACTGGACAGCTGTTGGCTGTCTTATGACTTAACTTTGCCTGTGAAATCATACAATCGCAATAAACTCATTTACCCCTGAAATTTCATAATAAACTATTCCAACCTTTGAATTGGAAGAGTTCAAATGTGTCTTCAGGGGTGAATGAGTTAATTAGCTAGGGTTAGTTACTAGAAACACATATATATTATATGCCCCCGTCATAAAATTGGGGGGGGGGGGGGGCATATAGTGTTGTCCATGTCCATGAGCAGGGGCCCCTGGGGCATTTATGTCTTACAGACATTTTCAATTTTTGTTTTGCCCTAGCTACAGGCCCACTTCATTCATTTGTATTTTAATTTGCAGTTAAGAAATTTTATTATCAAATTTCGATTTCAGAATACTGAAAAGTTAATTGTGTTTGTTTCAAGATGATTATATGCACAGGTAATGCTGGCTGCTATATATATACACAAATTAGGATATTTGTACAATTGTACATGAGTGGAAATAGGATTTCTGAATATCTTATTCTGTTTCAGACGAGCACCCACAAGTACTGACAACGAGACGGGGACTGTGGTGTCGGCGGTTCCATCAGTATATATGCCAGATGCATGACAAAATGGTGAGTCAATACTTCGATAAACAGAATAGGAAAATTATAGCAGTTTGGCATCAGTTTCTCAAGCTAATCCCGGAAAGATGAAGACATATTGAAAGAAGAAGAAGAAATAAAAGAGTTTTGTAGATTATGATGCCTCCGCCATTTTAACAGGGGTCAGAATACATAGTGTTATACATTTGTCCATCAGATATTCCGTCCCGTCCTGTCGCTTAGGGTCCTTTCCTTGCGTCTTAACGCATTTTCAGGACTCTGTCAATTTCATTTCCTAAGTTATTTTCATAAAGAAAAAGAACATACAAAGTTCAAGTTCCAGCATATCTCAAATGAGTTTGTATTTCAGGGTCCAAAGGTCAGTGCCAAAATCTATTTATCTATTTAATCTGTTTCTATTTATAGGTCAACCATTGGGCCGAAGCTTTTAAGGGGCAATGTCTTACAGACGCTTTCTCTAGAATGTCCAATCTTTTTGTTTCTTTGTTATCCATATAAAGGCATTTATAACAAAAGGGCTTGAATGTTGGTAATTAAAGTCAGAAAAAAATGGACAGAAAAAAGCAAGGAAAGTGTTTTAATATGCTCTAGTACACCATCATTTGTTTTCTCAAGTTTGATAATTGATCAAGAAAAATCCCATGCACTGTTCAATTTTCTTCTGCATAAATTTCACACAAATTGTGAAAATATTTTTTTCAGTCAAGTACAATTTTATAATGTATATTATCTAATTACATTATATGACACCGCAAGTTTTGAATCTAATAAAATCCACAAGACTGCGCTGCGGGTACGTAGAACTAGTCTCGTTCTTACGTCCTTAATTCACAGAGTGGCAGACTGCTAACAATTATCTTTTACACGTTTATTTTCGAACAAAAAAAATCAAAAATATTTTTGTTGTCATTTCATGCTGAACATACATGTACATGTACACTAAAATGTAGAATTTGCATTTATGCCTCATAATTTTCCAGACCTTTGTCGCAATTCTTTCTATCCGCCTACGTAAGCCTTTTTTGGAAGTCCTGAAAATTACCAGTACAGTATAAATTTAGTGTCTATTCCTGGTAGTGTGTTGTTTAGTAAGGTTTGACCGTATTCTGACGGCACATGTACTGAAGGACACGAGACCATCCTTGAGCAGACCCTAACTGATATAAATTTCTGTAGAGACATGTGAATTGGATTTTTTTTTTTACGCAGCCTTTGTTTGGATTTCATAAAACCTATTGAGTGAGGTATTGCATAATATACACAGAGCTATCATTCGTCAAATCTTAAAAAGGTACGAAATGTGTACAACACAAGAATGTTTTCGAAAAATGCATGTGACGTAAAGGATCGAGTTTCATTTGTTTCTGGCAAGGTTTGAAATTGAAAAAGGAGCTTATTTACCTGTTTGAGATAAAAGAAACCAAACTGATTTTAAAGTTTTGTTTTTTTCAAATTAAATTCTGTATTGAGTTCAGAACATATTTCATATCAGTATATAATATGTAGTTGCAAAATCAGTTTGTTTTCAGACGTACATTATTTGCAGATTTTGGGAAAAGGGTAGACCTCCTGTAGCGTAATTCTGCATACTATTGTAAAATATGACTAATATGCACATGAGGCCCCTGTAAAATCGGTGGTTTTCTTCTGTCTCTTCTGCTCAGGAGAAAAGAACAAAACTATCTGCTGTCCCTATTGCAACACTTGCATTGGGATCTTTATCTTTTTCATACTTTCACACTCTTTCCTTTCAGCGGTGTGACTCCCAATAAGGCACTCATCTTCCTATAATATATGACCTTAGCTGTTGCAAGAATGTTCAACCCAAAACAAACAACCAACTGATTCATGATCAGAAAATGATTGTGCATTGGCCTGGTATTGTCAGTAAAAGACATTCAACTCAGTTCGTAATCAACTATTCCAACCTTTGAATCAGAGGAGTTCAAAAGTGTCTTCAGGGGTGAATGAGTTATATGTTACTTTCGAAGGCAACTTTCGTTTTGGCCCCCCCCCCCCCCAAAAAAACAACCCAAATCTGTCAGCATGAAGGCGGAATATTAATATGAGCAGATAGCGATTGCATAATGTGTATACAAACAGTGGACATGCACAGGGAAGTAGATAACTGGCTAGATGTTTGTTTTTACCTCGTCATGATCATGGGTTGTAAGCCAAAGGAAACAATGTATCTGGTTCGGGTCATTGTGAATAACAATTGTTTAGTTCACTGCTGATATATAGAAATGTAGTTTTTAACAGTTTTGTTTCAATTCCAAGAAAATTATAACGAAAACTTACAGCACAGTTAAAACTGAACCAAGGGAAGTTCAAAAAGTGGTCTGTTAATTATAACACGGGTGAATTCAGTTCACAATAAAGTCACTACATTGGAGAGAATGAAAAGTGGTCTCTTAACACAGGTGGTCTCTTTATACAGGTTCAGTTCACAAAGAAATTGCTACATTTAGAGAAATGTAAAAGTGGTCTCTTAATACAGGTGGTCTCTTTATACAGGTTCATTTCACAATGAAATCCCTAGAACGAAAGAAGTTTAAAAGTGGTCTCTTAGCACCGGTGGTCTCTTTATAAAGGTTCAGTGCACAATGAAATCCCTTTGATGGAAAATATTAAAAGTGGTCTCTTAGCACAGGTGGTCTCTTTATAAAGGTTCAGTGCACAATGAAATCACAACAATGGAAAATATTAAAAGTGGTCTCTTAATACAGGTGGTCTCTTTATGCAGGTTCAGTTCACAGTAAAGTCACTACAATGGAGAATATTTAAAGTGGTCTTTTAACACAGGTGGTCTCTTTTTACAGGTTCAGTTCACAAAGAAATTGCTACATTTAGAGAAATGTAAAAGTGGTCTCTTAACACAGGTGGTCTCTTAATAAAGATGGTCACACGAACAGGTTCAATTACATAATAAACAGTGTATAGTTTTCATACGCTGATTAAATTACACTGACATAAATATATAAATAGTATGATGTTGTTTACATCATGTGAACGAGATGAGGTTTGTAAATATTATCTGTTGCGTCTGACTCCTATATAATCGTCAAACATCATGCCCAGGAGTTAAGACTTTATCAGATAACTGTCAAGCCCATGTTTAATTTATACACAGATACACAATGAGATCATATTTGATATGCTGATACACTGTATATATATATTTGATTGTTTTTTTAGTTTTACATTCAAGTAAGATTAATAGGGTTTTCCATTAGGGAATCAAATTTATGCTAATGTATATATATTCCTGCACAGCATTTAAATATTGCATTATATTCAATACATATTACGTCAATTATCCACTTCCCTTCAAAAATGTTTTAATAATATTTTTAAATTTACAATAGGTAAATTTTACAGCACTTTTGTTGTCCGGCATTTTTTTTTAGAAAAAGATCAGTAACCCTATATGGTTCCACGTACCTATCCTACATGTGTCATTATTCTACAGGTAACCTACATGGTTTAACTCATATTTACCCCTGCAAATTCACAATGAACAGTGGCGGACCCAGGGGTGTTGCCCTAGTTTCCCGGGCAACACCCTTTTTTCTGTGTCCAAAAATATTCTGGACGTAGGTTTTTGAAGATTTACTTCTGTTTCATATGGGATTTCCTTCTAATATCAACCATCCCTTCAACTAAGATTTTCTATGGCTTCCCCTTGTCAGCAGTTTGAATATCTATATATGCCTATGGGTGTTGCCCAAACAAGGAGTCCAGTACTTATACTCTAAACAATAGGGAATTAATCCTCTATTGTCTATATATTAGTAGGGGGTCCAGTCAGGTCAGTGGTCAAGGCTCACCGGACTGACTCTACCTAATCTTATTGTTCTTATGTCACACGGTGATGTGATCACCCTGTCCGTTGATCAGAGAGGACTATACCATCTGTTGGAATTAGGTATATTGGCCATGGTAAAGTGTTATTTCTAAGGTAGAGTCCATTTCATGATAGATGGATATACCTGTATTTTTACCTGTGGTTTCATGTACACATGATCACCAGGAGTTTTTTATTATACCAATTAAAAAATGTAAATTTCAAAAATTTCAAAGACAATAAAGCAGGCATCAAAGCCTGGTGTGTACATCCTTTTTCATTAGGAGTTGCCCTTGTACATACGTATGCATACTTTTTCACAATAAAAGACAAACAGTTAGATCATGATTCATATTTATGACAAAATAAATCAATATTTTATTGCCAAAATGCTCGCCTAAACTACATGCACATATAGGGCATGACACAAACATCAACAGTTAACCACAATCTGACTAAAATCATCTGTTACAATTGGCTCCGCCTGGCGTGGTACGAAGTTAACGAAGCCATGCAACAGATAATTTTAATCAGATTGTTTTAACCAAAAACCTACATTTTTACCATTTTTTATAGAGAATTTGTTAACACTCGCTCCGCTCGGCCATCATAAAATATAAATACTCTACGTTATAAAATATAACTTGGAATAATACCACAAACTCAGAAAACTATTTTACGCCTCATTCAATCTGTTTTACAATGGAAATAATGTCCGATAAATTCTTGCTTTCTACACTCGGCAGTGCTTGAAATAGTTTAGTATTACATCTTCAGAAGAAAAACATTTGCTTTGATCTGTTCAGTGGGGTTATATAATTGTCACAATTTCAGAAATAATGCAGTTCTGTATATTTTTTGGTGCCAGAAAGTAGTAGCATGTACAACCTACATGACAATTCTAATTTATTAGTTCTAGATAAGTGCAAAAATTTGTCCTTTTCCGATGTTAAAATTTTGGGCAACACCCAAAATTAATAAATTAATTCCTGGGTCCCCCAGTAAAATTAAAATCTTCACTATATTTCAAATATTGGTGCGACTTAAAGATATTTTTTTTCCAAGTTGCCTTTTGGATATCTAGAATTCTGCATATGAAATTTTACATCAGTGCAATGAAACACACATATTTTTGGTCTGGCCTTATCGACTCTATCCTGCTGTGTGTTATTGTGTATATGTGCATGCAGATATGATGTTTAAACCAAGTATCTCGGTCAAGGTTGACAGTTGACAAACGATAAGACATAAACTTTACTGTAAATGAGTTGTATACCTAAACAATACTAGCGATACCTTGCTTGTTGTTTTTAAACGAGTGGAAATTGCTGATGTGTTAATTTGATTTTCTGCAAAACTTGAAAAGAAGTTTGTATCTTGAAATCTACAATGTAGATCAATGTTAGTTGCCAATTTATTTGATAAAATATTTCGGTTTCTCAGCACGCTTAAAGCCGTTGAAGGCTAAAAGCTGCTTGCTTAGCAGATATCTAGATCAATATATATATACACTTCTCAGAAAGGCGTCTCACCGACAGGCTGGAATCGCGGTGCGATTCATGAATTTACGTGGATATACACACATGCCACAGTGTCGCGGCAGACAGATCAATATGACAGATGTAGACACAACTAACGATTTACTAAAATTAGAATGTGTACTTGGGATCTCAACCTTATGTACGAGTTGTATATCAGGTATTTGATGAAGCACAAAGCTGTATGCATAGATACATGCATGTACGGTGGATTTGTGTGTGTTAATTTCGGTTTGAATAGAAGTGATTGAAAATGATGAGCTCGTAGAAAATGATACCCGACGTCAAACCCAACACTGTGTCTAGACACAACATAATAGTCAGATTGGAAAGTATGTCGGAAAACACAGGTCGTATTTAGTTGCTTCCATTCAAATTGGGATTACAGCATTATGTTAGATTACAGAGGATGTCGGAATACTCAGGGGTCAGATTAGACAAATTTCACTGTATGAACACATATATATTTCTTTTTAAAAATGCAACTTTTGCTTCGGTCTCAAACAAAGTGTCAGTTTTTTCTGGTCTAGACCATCTTGAATTGTATGATTTAAATTTTAAAGCCTTTTNTATTTGAAAAAAAGACAAAAAAATAGTTACTTCAGCGTGATGCCCCTTTAATGAAAGACTTTAAATTTTTTGAATTTTTTCATAAAGAAACTTTTTTTTTTTAATAAAATTCTATACCGGTATTATTTATAAGTTCTTGCTGTACAGTACAGCCCTGTATAGTTGCTTAAAATTAACGTTTAACATTGATCAGGAATTGCAGGAGTTATTTATACATTGCCGGACGCAAGACGTACAATGTACTTAACGAGTGAAACACAAACTTTTGTCCTCATGATCAGTGCAGGAAGGTCATTGGTCGTGAAATTAAGTATGCATGAAATGTATATTGTTCAGATAGGGTACATGTACTGCACAATATATTACATTAAGATTCGTTCACGGTTCAACGGCCTGTCAACACAATACAGACATTTAGGGCCATTACACACATTTAGGGTGGCTTACACGGTATACAATGGTAATTCGTTTGTCGACCAAGGGTGGCCAAGGCCATGGCCAGTTCAGATAGGAAAGCAGTGAAATGTATATAAGGCAAAAGAGAAAAGGCGGAGACCATTTTAGGGGCGTTAGCCATCTACAGCAAGACTTTAAAACTAGAGGACGGTTACAAGTATATCTATTGATTACTGTACATATTGTAAACCATTCAGACAGGCCAATGTCTTCTGTTGACCTAGACTATAATGAGCCGTTCGTGGTTGTTAAATTATAACCCTGGAACTTTAAATCAGCTCCAACTCTGGGACACAATACCCACATATTTTAAGAACTGGTGGATAATTAAAAAAATATATTTATATATTTCACACAAGTGTGTCACTTGTTTTTTGTAATGTGATACCGTTTTTTTGTATCATTTTATGTAAATGTCTTGTAGCCAAAGACATCTATATAATGGCCAATGACCGGCCATTCGGTATAGATGACCGGTGTATGGCAGCCTGGAGTTGACCGAGAGCTTATAGGTTCCTAGTACACATAGGAATACAGTTATACATTGTAATGCTAATGACCTATAGACTTACATATACTGGAACGGCTTTCTATCATCCTTCTTACGATCATGGTAGTAAGCTTCAATAATATTGGAACTACCTTAAGGTAGAGAGTCCCAGCAATCTCCCTAATTATCTCCAGAAAAAAAAAGAGTTCCGATAAATTGTTTGTTATTTTCTGACTTGGAGTTGCTTTCTCATTTTTAAATACTACTGTTTAAGTAAAAGAGTTATGTGTGAAAGAAATACATATTTATTATAATTTTCTTTTTCATAAAAAATTATCTTCCAGCAGTATTTTATTATTTGGCCTGAGTGGAAGTTGTGTCAACAGTATGGAAAAACAGATATATTTCATTATTTAGTCCTGAGTGAAAAATATGCAAACAGTTTATACGTGTGAGATTCAGAAAAAGATTTATTCTATTATTTGGCCTGAGTGAAAATTGTGTGAATGGTACTTGAATATATACACAAGCTAACATTAGACCGAGCTTATATTGTACACATAGTGATTTAACTGTGATAATGTGGGTCAACCCAAATCCAGGTTATTGTAGCATTAATGGTCAGGTTATCATGATTTATTTTTTTTGGTTTGAGAATTCACTCTCACTTTATTTGACCTATGATGATATAAAAATTAAACTGTTCTTAACTTTAAGCAGGGGAAGTATTTCAATTGCGGCTTATGATAAATTGGAATGTATATATGTGGTCTAACCCTTTCACCCCTATGTAACTTAAGTAGACTCTTCCATGCATTGATATAGATGAGTCCATTATGGTCTACAGTGGTGAAAGGGTTAAGAAATTACAGTATTGATAAAATTTACAGAATGAAAAATAAACTTGAATTAAGAGACGGAGTGAGATACATCTGTTTGATATAAATGATAAACGCTAAGTTTGTTACGAACACAACAGTAATTGAAAACTTAGTTTAAATGAGTTTTCAATGACTGTTCGTGTTCAAAACAAACTTAGCATTTATTAATTATAACAAACTGAGGAACCTAATTCAGCAAGCCGATTCTTAATGACAGCACAATGTTTACCTCCCGACAAAACTCTTAACTTAATATACAGTCAAATAGTACAACAACCTTCATAGGAGACCATCTGTGTCATGAGTCCATTTTCAACATGCCCCATTCTAGTGATTTCATCGTGAATTTTACTCCGAGACAACGTTTTTGTATTTACATACTTTGAGTGTCAAGACAACGTTTTTGTATTTACATACTTTGAGTGTCGAGACAATGTTTTTGTATTTACATACTTTGAGCGTCGAGACAACGTTTTTGTATATTTGCATACTTTGAGTGTCGAGACAACGTTTTTGTATTTACATACTTTGAGTGTCTAGACAACGTTAACAACATTTTTGTATTTACATACTTTGAGCGTCGAGACAACGTTTTTGTATTTACATACTTTGAGTGTCGAGACAACGTTTTTGTATTTACATACTTTGAGTGTCGAGACAACGCTTTTGTATTTGCATACTTTGAGCGTCGAAACAACGTTTTTGTATTTACATACTTTGAGCGTCGAGACAACGTTTTTGACATGTGTGTTTGTTTGGTTTTATTGCCGCTTCACTACCGAGCACCAGCTCCAATTTTGTATTATCGTAATTAGCTTTACATACGGCTTAAGTTGATATAGCGATACATGTATTATGCACAATACAATGTCATACAAAGTCAAGTTCAAGTCATACACTGATTATATTCACTCATTTTAAAAAAAACGAGAAATTTTCCGAAATTATATAGTTTCGTAACATTTTCTGTTCTAAGCAATATAAATAGTTTACACATGGATGGCTTTCAGCGAGAATAAGGTTTTAACAGTTTTTGCAAGAGGAAATCATATTATTTACATATAAAAACAAAATTAAATTCATCTTCTATTTCAGTATTACATGTGGGGTACATGCGGTTAGTTGGTTACCCAACAAACAATTATTTTTTTTCGACTCCCAGGGGTGGTCTCTTAAATTTACCCGGTAACCCTTTCACCCCTATGTAACTTTAGTAGACTCTACCATGCATTGATATGGTTGAGTCCATTATGGTCTACAGTAGTGAAAGGGTTAAAACAGGTTTGACAATATTGTACGTAAAGGTACTTAACATAGTATTTTTTCTAGTTTTTAAATTTAAAGGACTCTAAATTTATATATAAATACTATGACACTGCTGCTAGGGGAAATAACAGTAGAAATACGGTACGGTCCAGGTAAGCTGGGTGATGTATTATATATATCACAGTGTATTTATATGGTATTTACTTTGTCATACAAACATCCCCTATCAATCGCTGTAGGATTAGGAAAGTCACTTGTTAGCCAACGACCTGTTGTAAATTGGCAGACATTTCGACGGTTGTTTAAATATTTGATATAAATTCATCTCGGTTCCATTGACATTTCTATCCACTACATATGCATGATTGCCAAATGAAAGCAATTCAAAATGCTTACATTGACATGTTTTTGTGTATATATACATATTTATTTACACAGACAATTTTGGCTTGATTTTTATAGTTTTTTTGAGGCAATGCCAAAAGATAGGTGTTTTCAATAACAATTTCAATTTAGGGGCAGTAATAAAAACATTTCAGCAAGTCTTGGGGTTTTTAAATACACCTTTTTTTCCATTATTGCTTGCACATTTACTGGGAAGATATTTTGATCTAAATATATATAGTTGTTTGACACCGAGAATAAATACAATCATCTAGGGTAATAGTATGTGTATGGATAAGTATTATAGGTGTAACACATATATATAGGCAAGGCTACTAAGGGTTCATATGGTAATAAATGGGAGGCGTACGAGCGGGCTCAAAAATATACATATGAATGGAAAAATTGAAAACCAGTTGTTGAATTTGCCCGAGTTAGATATTATCTGGCAAGATGTCCTCACCTTGGTTTGTCTGATGTTGTATATCCATTGTTTTGCTAACTGTGTTTATTTTGCTGTTGTTTAGTCGCCAGGCATATGCCGAGCAGCTGGCCGCCCAGTTTGGACTACATCCAGCGATCGGGAAATACGGATTGCTCCCAATGCTTTGCCTAATGTTATATACCCATTGTGCTATCTGTGTTTATTTTTACTGTTGTTTCATCTCCAGGCATATGCTGAGGAGCCGTCCAGTTTGGACTACATTGTACTTCCAGCGATCGGGAAATATGGATTGCTCACAGTACTTTGCCTAATGTTATATACCCATTGTTCTGCTATTTGTGTTTATTTTTACTGTTGTTTTATCTCCAGGCATATGCTGAGGAGCCGTCCAGTTTGGACTACATCCAGCGATCGGAGCTGTACCCCAAGAAGTTGCTGGTGACAGAAGACGCTGCTCTGCATGTGCCTTTCCCGCTCCTGTGTGGGGAGGCTGTGGAGTTCCTTGGGCATATCGACGAAGGCGTGATCGCCCTATCCAACTTCCGGCTCCTCATCCGCTTCAAGGACAGCTTCATCAACGTGCCGCTGGGGCTGGTGGAGAGCGTGGAATGTCGTGACATATTCTACCTATATGTGTACTGCAAGGATGCTACGGTGGCCAGGTGAGTTGCTGACGGAAATCTGACATTAACTCATTCACCCCTGAAGACACATTTGAACTCTTCCAATTCAAAAGTTGGAACAGTGCATTATGAAATTTCAGGGGTGAATGAGTTAAGTAAGATTAATTAGCCAAACTCAACATCATTACAGTGCCAACTTCCGGTGTATTTCATAATAAAATATACAGGTCAAGGTACAGGCATCCTCGATACTCCAGGGGCTACGCTCACTCACTGTCGCTCCTCGATACTCCAGGGGCTACGCTCACTGTCGCTCCTCGATAGTCCAGGGGCTACGCTCACTGTCGCTCCTCAATAGTCCAGGGGCTACGCTCACTGTCGCTCCTCGATACTCCAGGGGCTACGCTCACTGTCGCTCCTCAATACTCCAGGGGTTACGCTCACTGTCGCTCCTCGATACTCCAGGGGTTACGCTCACTGTCGCTCCTCGATACTCCAGGGGTTACGCTCACTGTCGCTCCTCGATACTCCAGGGGCTATGCTCATTGTCGCTCCTCGATACTCCAGGGGTTCGCTCACTGTCAATCCTCGATATTCCAGGGGCTATGCTAACTGTCGCTCCTCGACACTCAGAGGTTACGCTCACTGTCGCTCCTCGATACTCCAGGGGTTACGCTCACTGTCGCTCCTCGATACTCCAGGGGCTATGCTCATTGTCGCTCCTCGATACTCCAGGGGTTCGCTCACTGTCAATCCTCGATATTCCAGGGGCTATGCTAACTGTCGCTCCTCGACACTCAGAGGTTACGCTCACTGTCGCTCCTCGATACTCCAGGGGTTACGCTCACTGTCGCTCCTCGATACTCCAGGGGCTACGCTCACTGTCGCTCCTCAATACTCCAGGGGCTATGCTCACTGTCGCTCCTCGATACTCCAGGGGCTATGCTCATTGTCGCCCCTCGATACTCCAGGGGTTACGCTCACTGTCGCTCCTCAATACTCCAGGGGCTATGCTCACTGTCGCTCCTCGATACTCCAGGGGTTACGCTCATTGTCGGCCCTCGATACTCCAGGGGCTACGCTCAATGTCGCTCCTCGATACTCCAGGGGCTATGCTCACTGTCGCTCCCCGATACTCCAGGGGTTACGCTCACTGTCGCTCCTCGATACTCCAGGGGCTATGCTCATTGTCGCTCCTCGATACTCCAGGGGCTATGCTCATTGTCGCTCCTCAATACTCCAGGGGCCACGCTCACTGTCGCTCCTCGATACTCCAGGGGCTACGCTCACTGTCGCTCCTCGATACTCCAGGGGTTACGCTCACTGTTGCTCCTCGATACGCCAGGGGCTACGCTCACTGTCGCTCCTCGATACTCCAGGGGCCACGCTCACTGTCGCTCCTCGATACTCCAGGGGCTACGCTCACTGACGCTCCTTGATACTCCAGGGGCTACGCTCACTTTCGCTCTCTGCACCCCTGGGATATGTCATAGCACAATTGATGGCTTAGTATTCACTACGTACCTTGTGGATGAGAAGAAAGACCTGAATTGATGTACATCAAAAGAATCTGTCAATCACATAACAGTAAAAGTTGCTGTTGCTCCTCTGTAATCATCAATGGACAGGTATCAGCCTAGCGATTGGTCAGTATTTTTACCTGTGACCAATCAAATAGCTAGCTGCGTGCATTTGATTATGCTATGACATAATAGTCCATGGGTGCAGAGAGGGAAAGTGAGCGTATTCGTAACCCCTGGAGTAGCGAGGATGAGGATTATATTTGTGCATTTATCAACTGACAATGACATTACGTTGTAAACTGCCATTTCCGTTGTGAATTTGATCTGACTTCATTCGCACAATTAAAGCTAATTTGAAGAAGAAAATTATGAATTTTTCCCTTTTGAATTTCCAGATGTGCGTTTAGCGACAACGATTCCTGTCAGTTATGGTACCGTCGTGTCAGTGAGCGTGTGGCCCCACCCAGGGAGCTGAAGAGCTACTTTGCCTTCGCCTTCCACGCCTGGTGTGTCGACCTCTGCCCTGGGGGGCTGGAGCTTGATGCCTGCTATCAGCTTTGTAAACAAGGTACAGTACCCAGGAACTTTAGATTATGTTACGGAAGTGTAGGGTGGAAATCTGTATTGAAGTATAGTGGAACATTGCCCCCTGGCTCGAAAATTTGGGAAAATCTTTGGGAAAATGGTAGTTTTCGTCACGTAAAAATCTCTGATTTAGAATGCTTTGTATAAATGATCATTTACCTGAAGTTTTTGGGGTTTTGGTTTTGCATTGCGAAACAGGAATTTATTTGTAAAAATTGATAAAAAAATTACCTTGTTGACACATTCCTCCATTTGGTTTGTAGTCTTATTTTAAAATAATCTTGAAAATTATTTTGTCAATTTCTTTTTATATATAACAAGTGCTCTCCCTTTTGTTCTGTTTCTATGAAACACTTTCGTCTCGAGTCCTTTAAATTGCCATAATGATTGATGTGAGATATTTCATCTTTATCATTTATTTTTTTGGCAGATGAGAATTTCCACTTCTCATTTGGAAAGGAGGTGGAAAGAATGAAGTTTAACTTGAAGAATAAGACAGCATGGAGAATCACCTATCTTAACGAGTCTTATGGGTAAGGCTGATCACACACACAACAGTTCTTAAATCATAAGGACAAACAAACTATATGTCTGTTTTCTATTACTGCCCAAGTGCACTCCACTTTGAAAAATTACCAGAAATATACTTAAGTCTGTTTCAAGCTAATTAAGGTGTGACAGCCATGTTATGTAAAGAATTTGATTTTGTATTTCCAGAGTGTGTCAATCGTACCCGAAGTACCACATCGTCCCAGCAGCCATCACTGACGAGCAGCTGAAGAAGGTGGCGAGCTTCCGAGCTCTGGCCCGTTTCCCCAGTGTGGTTTGGAGGTAGGATTTATGAATTTTTCGCTGGTACTCTTGAAAAGGACTGAAGGTTCGCACTCAGTGTGTATATCTCATTCTCTGGAGCCTATCTCTTATGGTATCACCTACAATTGCCCAAATTTCTGTGCAAGTGCCTCTTGGGATGGCAAAGAGTAGCATACTGAAATCAGGTCAGTTTTCGTTTATCGCGATCCAAACGGTTGAACCGGTTGTACCAGAGTTGTTCGTTTATGAAATAAGATCGGACCTAGTTATCTGATGCTGCTTTCAGGCGGGCCTTGACAAAGCCTTGCAAGGTCGCATAAACATTTGCAGATCCAAAAGGATTTATACCCGAAATTGTTACATTTAAAAACAGAGGTACTGGTTGTTCCTCATAAACAAACAGGCTCCAGGTTGCTTGCTCAACTGTGTATAGTGTTATGGTCCTTTGTTCACCATTCAAAGTCAACAAATTGCTTGCACCGCTTTGTGTAAAGTGTTTAAATAGCAAAATGTCATACAGAATGTAATGTTGATAAAACGGATACAAGTTTTATCTGAATTGGTGAAAAATATATATGTTATAAGATGAGTCAACTTAGCCTGTAAACAAAAATATTTTTGTTTGCGGTAATTCCACCTAAACTAGAATTTGGTGCAATTGAAATCATTTAATTTTTACGGATATTTAAACTGGTTTCCAAATGTTTCAGGGACCAGCGTAATGGAGCAGTATTGGTGCGGTGCAGTCAGCCCGAGGTTGGATGGCTGGGCTGGCGGAATCCCGAGGACGAGGCCCTTCTGCGTGCCATCCCTCTTGCATGCTCCCAAAATCCTGGCTCGTACCAGCGCAGTATTGCAATTCTTGACGACTGCAGCTCTTCAGAGAGTGGGTCACAAAACGGAGGTAAGATCCTGGAAATGCATCGTAAGATCTGTATCTTGGCTATTTCCCTTGATAAACAATAAACATTTAACACGATTTTCTCCGGTTTCTCGGGACGCCTTATATACACCATTTTCATTCTTTTGGTGCCACAGAGCAAAATAGGTATTTATTGAGATGTTAAATTGGTTGCAGATGCTGGGGATGAAAGCCTTGGAGAAGACAAGAGAATGCTGGTGATCGACTGTCGGTCGTACAGCGCCGCCTTCGCCAACCGAGCTAAGGGCGGGGGTCTGGAGTGCCCAGGTAAGTCATGTGACCTAGTCTAATGAGAGCAATTTGTTAATCAGAAGAATTGAACAATAAAGAGGGCTGCAGTGGCTGAGTGGTTGAAAAGATAAATATGTATAAATATAAAAAGGGGATATCCAGGGAAGGTAGCAATAACCGCGTGTTATAAACTGTTTGTTTTATTGTGTTACAGAATACTACCCTAACTGTGAGATCCAGTTCATGAACCTGGCCAACATCCACTCCATTAGGAAGAGCTTCATCGCACTCCGCACGCTCTGTAGCAGTGGGCCGGACCAGGTGAAGTAAGTGTCTAAGTCAAGTTTAGTGTCAGAGGTCAGAATTAGTGTTAGTGGGGTCAAAGTTAAAGTCAGGGGTCAAAACGAGTGTCGGGGGTCAAATTAAGGGTCAGGGATCAAATTTAATGTCGGGTTAAAATTAATGTAAGGGGTCAAAGCTAGTGTCGGGGGTAAGCGTCTCTTTCAGGTGTTAAAATCAGGGTCAGAGGTCAAATTTTGAGTCAGGAATGAAATTTAGGGGTCAAAATTAGAAACTTAGTTCAGTTATGAAGTGTCAGGATTTAATTGATGTATTCTTAACAAAATGGCTTTTAACAATCACTGGATATGGAATTTTATTTGAAAATAAAATTAATAATCTTAACAAATAATTTGGCTTGACTGTAGACATTTTGGCTTTTGTGTTGAACTTTTGTGTACATCTACCACAAAAACAATGCTGTATGGTTGATTGTTCTGGGCCAAAATTCACAGAATTAATCCATGAGAAAGAAACGTAGCATATGACAGTGAAGTATGGTAAATTACTGATTACAAAACAGATGACACAGTGTGTTAAATGCCACAACAACAAAAAATAAAAAGAGTAGTAGTCCAAAAATCAAAATTACATAAAACAGTCAAATCTGTTTGCAAGCACCTGTTTTCAGAGACCACACGTGTTAAGAGATCACCTGTGTTAAGAGACCACCTGTGTTAAGAGACCACCTGTATAAAGAGACCACCTGTGTTAAGAGACCACCTGTATGTAGAGACCACCTGTGTTAAGAGATCACCAGTATATAGAGACCACCTGTGTTAAGAGACCACCTGTATGTAGAGACCACCTGTATAAAGAGACCACCTGTATAAAGAGATCACCTGTATGTAGAGATCACCTGTGTTAATAGATCACCTGTATATAGAGACCACCCATGTTAAGAGACCACCTGTATATAGAGACTACCTGTGTTAAGAGACCACCTGTATGTAGAGACCACCTGTATGTAGAGACCACTTTTAACACTCTTCATTGCAGTCATCATTATGTGATCAGAACACAGGTAAATAGATCACCATCCATTTTGTGGACTTTAGGAAGGTGGCCTCTGAACACTGGTCAAACTGTTTTAATGTTAAAGTCAGGAGACTTCACTTACATAACATAATGTATAATGCTACTAGAGATTAACATTGAATTACATTGTATACATAAAGAGGAAAAGATAAATTGAGCAAGGCAGTTTCAGTCGCGTTTCACGTACTTTCTCCCTTATTTGAAATGTGGAATGAGGGAGATCTCCCTCACTGGAGGTTTCAGAGGTTGACACCTGTTTCAACTTAATTATGATTCCATCTTTGTAGCTGGTTTTCTGGACTGGAGAACTCCAAATGGCTTTTACACACCTCGTGTCTCATGAAGACTGCTAACATTGCGGTCAGCTCCATCGACAAGGAGGGGCGGCCGGTCCTGGTCCACTGTTCCGACGGCTGGGACCGCACCCCTCAGATCATATCTCTGGCAACACTCCAGCTGGACCCCTACTACAGAACCATGGAGGTAACAAGCCTAAAAGCCTTCGTTGCAAGGAATATTGATAGATACAGTCAAAATTTGATGGTTCAAACTTTACGGGGCAATCTTAAAAAATTTGAAACATCAAGACTTTGACTAAATAATGTTGAACTTCTTGGAGATCCTGTAGATATTCAATTTGAAATAGATATAAATATTGGATTTAATGTTTTATGTATTTATACACTGTAGTTGCCTTGTTTAGATGTTAATAATATAAAATGACCCTGGGGTATCTCATTGTTCTCGTACAGATACACGTAGTTACTTTACTTCAAATTATTAGTTGTAATTTTCCAACATTTACCTAACAATCGGAACTTGATTGTAATTCAAAACAGTCGAACATTTGACTTGAAATAGTTCAATTCATAAATGGAGTATCACTCAGTATATAAGGTCAAACAAATCTGGACTTTGCCGAAATTTTGACACATGGAGAAATTTGAATCTTAGAAGTTTAATTATGGGGGTTTGACTGTACTTGAAATAGAGAGGTTTTGTTTGGCCTGATACTATAATCGCTATCACCCCAATAACTACATTCACCATTGCAGGGTTTCCTGGTACTAATAGAGAGAGAGTGGCTGGACTTCGGACACAAGTTCGCTGACCGCTGCGGTAACGGAATAAACAACGAGGATACGAATGAGCGATGTCCTGTGTTCCTTCAGTGGATCGACTGTGTTTACCAGATATACACGCAGTTTCCTACAGCTTTCCAGTTCAACGAGGCCTATCTGGTGAGTCAGCAGCAAAAAAACACCATTTTGAGAGACACTCGGATTGATATACCACTAGAGTATGTATGTTGATGTAATAATAAAACAGGGTCTTTTGAATTTGCTGAAGAAATAAAATATTGAAACCTTCGAACCAAAAGTCTGATTTAACATTTCATTCTGTTCATGAATATTACGAATTGTTCCAGTCTAGCTAGCTGTTTCTATCTGTACTGGAATATGCTGGGAAGTAACCCAGTGATTCAGTACTTTTGGAAAGTCTTCCTGATTTTAAAATGATTTCAGTTCGGTAGATTTCATATTAGCATTGGTATGATTATCGCGATCGATATTTTGTAGTTTTTGAGTTAATTTTTTTTTTTCCTCAGGTAAAATTGGTGCAGCACACGTACTCGTGTCTGTTCGGTACATTCCTTTGTAACACGACCCGGGAGCGACAGAAGGAGGAGCTGGAGAAACGCACCGCCTCTGTCTGGTCACTCCTCAATCTCAAAAACAAGCGATTCCTCAATCACCTTTACTGCCCCACTATAGAGCAGCAGGTTCGTAGTAAAATGATGACTACAAGTTCATGCATTGATGAACTTGACGGACAAGATTAGTCCATGTATTGGTTAAACCTATTTACCTGATGAATTCATGCATTCATGAACTTTATATGTAGGTTATGTATAGGGGTGGTCGGGTGACGCACTGGATAACGCACTTGCCGTTTAACCAAGGCGGCTGGGGTTCGATTCCCTGATTGGACATTAAAAGGTATGGAGTTACCTCCCCGACCACTTGGGTTTTCTCCAGGTTAAGACTCTTCTCGCGCTAACATGCATACCAACAAGAGTGATTAATTTAAGTTGAAATAAATTGTTTCGTATTTTTAGTAAAATAAATAGAGTTTATACATGTATATCATTAAGTTATGCATATGCATTGATGAACCTTATTTGCAAACCGTGTCTATGCATTGATGAACCCTGTATTTATGCATGTATACAATTTTTATTCTTATATTGATGAACTCTTAGTACAATTGGAGTTCATCCTTCTATGAACTTTTAAAATACATTATGTGATAAACATGTATCCATGCATTTATGAACCCTTTAAAATGTGTGTTCATGCGATGATGAACCCTACTATCTGCAATTGATTTTGTTTCTTTGATCTTTTCTCTTTTCACAACTAAATCTGAAATAATCCTTTTATATCAGAATTTATATTGAAACATTTTCATCTGTAGGTGCTGTATCCCTCATGCCATGTAAGAAGTGTCAAGCTTTGGAGGGCTGTCTTCTTGTCAAACAACTCGTCCTCGATGGGGCCAGAAGAATGCGCTCTTGACAAACCTTCACTCGTCTCCGAACCTGAGCACTGTAGCTTGCAGAAGACGAGATCATGTGAGAATTTAGCTGCCAATCAGGAAATGACAATTTTAGCTAGTCCCAGTCGTAGAAAAAGTGACCCAAACATCACCAAGGATTTTGTAGACCAAGCGCTTCACTTGGCGCCGAAAGATACGGAGCAAAACTCCAGTCGTACCAGCATTCCAAATTCTGTCAATAAAGACGACACAGCACCTGTTGTTATGAATGGTGACTCAAGTTCAGTAGAAAACGGACACGATAGTGAATGTTGTGACAAAAACGAAAAAGACGTTAACTACAGAAATGACGATATCGTGCGTGAGATTCAAATGAATGGAGAGAGTGATTCTACAGAAGAGGGAGAAAATGACAAAAAAGATGACGAAACGGAACGCCATAATAGAGACAGTGGAGTGGAGGAAGAAGTGGACGACAAAGGGGAACAACTCTCACTGATAAACGAACAAGAAGTGAAGGGGAAACAAATCTTGACAAACGGATATACAGGCGAGGATTCGACGATGGTTAATGGTGAAAATGTGATAAGTAATGGACATAGTAATGGAATTGAGACTGAGGATAAAACGTGTCAAACAATTAAAACAGATAGCGACGAGAATTTAACACGTAAGACGGGGTCCCGCGAGCTCGTAATAGAGAGCTCGACAGACACCCTGTGTGAGGAGGACGGCGAGCATTGCCGGTGTAGCGCGTCGAGTCTTGCTGACGGACCACACGGCAGAGTGTCGTCATGTAGCCAAGAAAATGTACACTGTGATAGGGAATGTAGGAATATCAAGACCGTGAACAAAATAAAGTCGCTGGAGAGCTGCTCGAGTATCAGTACGAGTACCAGCGACATTAGTAACTCGCACGTTCACATGGACTGTCTGCGCCAGGCGGCCAACCTTCTCCACCTTCAGCAGTGTCTGTTGTCACAGCCACCCGCACTGCGGCTCGACTGTGGATCCAACGGGTGCGGCAAACTATCCAGTATTCCAAACGGAGGCTGTCATTCCCCTTCCACTCAGTTTCCGACTCCTGTCAGCTCTCAGACCCCAAACTCGACCTGCCCTCCCACACCCGGCACTGATAGCAAGGTTACAAGATTTGATTTTTTTTCATTTCTTTGTGCATCTAATGGTTGTTGTTGAAGAAATTTTTCAAGAAGAAAGGGAATAGTTTTATATCAGTCCAATTTCTAAATATATCATATTTTTCAGCATGTTTTAGATTCAAGCTTTCAATAGCAGCAAGAGAGAGAAAGATTGATTGAAGGTCATCGTTACATGAGAAACAGAATCTTGCACTGAATGTTAATCTGAAAAAGAATCCGAACAGTTATATTTGAAATATTCAACTCACAGAAAGAAAATCAAACTATTTAATTAGTATGATATATATTTTATTGATTTTGATTTCTGTATGAAATTAATTACTCTAATTAATGCATTTACATAATTTTATTTATTTTGATTTTAATTATTTACTATTTCCTTCTTTCAGTCATCTGAGGTACCATTACAACGCCATCTGAGCGGGATCGGCCGCCATCTCGATATAGACGGGCTGACAATATTCAATGAGCCTGTTCAACAGAGGATGCGCCAAATCGAAGCTGATTATGAACGCCAAATTCTGGCTTTGAAGTCACACCTGGCAAACGCCCAAGCCCTGATATTACAGCACGCCTCGGCCTGCAGTGGGGCAGGAAGGTGTGCTATGGAACTAGCCAAAGATGAAATGGTAAATGAAAAAAATCTGCAAGTATTGCTCTCCAAACTTGGCCAGCCACAAAATCTGGAGTCGGAAATGTCAAAAAATTGTTTGAATCTTGGTAGACTGATTGGCAGGGAGGGGTAGGCTTGGTGACTTGGCCGTCCGTCCACTTTTCATTTAAAACGCTACTAGTCTTGAACGGCTCACTGGATTTTAATTAAATTTGGTCAGGAGCATCCTTGGGCTCAAGTCAATTTTGTATATAGGGTGGGTGTGGCCCCCATGGGGACAGAGGAGCGGGCCCCAACAGGGGAAATAGAGGTAAAACCTTTAAAATCCTTCTTCTACCATAGGGATTAAGGAATTATATCCTTGTTTAGTCTGGAGCATCTTTGGTCCAAGGGGACTCAATTTTGTATAAGTGGTGGCTGGGGCCCCCATGGGGACAGAGGAGCGGGGCCCAACAGGGGAAATAAAGGTAAAACCTTTGATCCTTCTTCTACCATAGGGATTAAGGATTATATCCTTGTTTAGTCTGGAGCATCTTTGGTCCAAGGGGACTCAGTTTTGTATGAGTGGTGGCTGGGGCCCCCCTGGGGGTACAGGGGTGGGTCTGAATAGGGGAAATAGAGGTTAAACTGTTAAAATCCTGCTTATAGCGTAGGGATTCAGGAATTTTATCCCAGTTTGGTCTTGAACATCCTTGGGCCTAGGGGACTCAGTTTTGTTTAACAGTGGGTGTGGCCCCCCTGAGGGCAGAGGGGTGGGGTCAAATAGGGGAAATAGAGGTAAACCTTTGAAATCCTTCTATCGTAGGGATAAAGGGATTTTATCCTAATTTAGTCTGAAGCATCCTTGGACCATGGGGACTCAATTTTGTATGAACGGCGGGTGTGGCCCCCCTGGGGGCAGAGGGACAGGGCCCAATAGGGGAAATAGAGGTAAAACCTTTTAAATCCTTATTCTACCATAGGGATTAGGGGATTTAATCCCAATTTTGTCTCCATCTAGTAGTGCCTGTTACTATAGGGGTGTATTCATTTCAACAAGATGGCCACCAGGCCGCCATCTTGGATTTTGACATTTGAAGTTTGTTCTTGCGATATATCTCCAGAAATACTGGATGGATCTTTCTTAATTTTTATATGTACATCTTTACCTCTTATCTAGTTCTTAAAACATTTCCAGGTGAGCGATACATGCCCTCTTGGCCTCTTGTAAAATGATGTCTTCAGATAATTTAATTTTGATATGTTTTAATAATTTTATGTTTGGACAGACGTTATTGAAATGCTTTGTCAGTGTCAAATGTGACTTAATGATTTTAAGTATTTTTTTTCTTTCACTAGTATTTGATACTATTTTTTTTTTTTTTTGTGATCTTACTTAACTCATTCACCCCTGAAGACACATTTGAACTCTTCCAATTCAAAGGTTGGAATAGTTCAATATGAAATTTCAGGGGTAAAAAGCTTCTACCACACAAAGGGTTTCTGAGCTAGTTCTATTGCTTGAAGGAATGCTTGGATTTTACAGATTATATTTGAAGCAGTGGTATCGTAATTTGTATCGAGAGAAACGCCTGACATTTTGTTTCCCTTTGCAGTTGTTGCTGCCTGAAGCGACAGGATATGGAGACTTCCAGTCCCTCGGTGGGTGTAGTAACGCTGCGTCAGACGTCAGTTGGGAACAGATCGAAGACACAGAATCTAAAATGGTGAAATGGGTCCCTGACCATGCCGTTACTCACTGTGGTAACTGTGATCTTAGCTTTGGCATGATTAACAGGAAACATCACTGCAGGTAAATCTCAGTCTTACTCATCACTGTAGGTAAATCTCAGTCTTACTCACCACTGTAGGTAAATCTCAGTCTTACTCACCACCGCAGGTAAATTTCAGTCTTACTCACCACTGTAGGTAAATCTCAGTCTTACTCACCACTGTAGGTAAATTTCAGTCTTACTCACCACTGTAGGTAAATCTCAGTCTAACTCACCACCGCAGGTAAATTTCAGTCTTACTTTCCACTGTAGGTAAATTTCAGTCTTACTTTCCACTGTAGGTAAATTTCAGTCTTACCCACCACTGTAGGTAAATTTCAGTCTTACTTTCCACTGCAAGTAAATTTCAGTCTTACTTTCCACTGTAGATAAATTTCAGTCTTACTTTCCACTACAAGTAAATCTCAGTCTTACTCATCATTGCAGGTAAATTTCAGTCTTACTCACCACTGCAGGTAAAAATAAGTTTCAATATCTACTCCAGATAAACTTCACTTCCATAATTAAACTGTTTATGCTATTTCTGCAAACAAGCTTACTTCCAGTAACTGCTCCAACTAAGCTTCAGTTCCATTATCAAGCTGCTCCAGATAAACTTCAGTCCCAGTTACCACTCCAGATATACTTCAGTCCCAGTAACCACTCAAGATAAACTTCAGTCCCAGTTACCACTCCAGATAAACTTCAGTCCCAGTTACCACTCCAGATAAACTTCAGTCCCAGTAACCACTCCAGATAAACTTCAGTCCCAGTAACCACTCCAGATAAACTTCAGTCCCAGTAACCACTCCTGATAAACTTCAGTCCCAGTTACCACTCCTGATAAACTTCAGTCCCAATAACCACTCAGGATAACCTTCAGTCCCAAAGACCACTGCACACAAAATTCAGTCCCAGTATTAAACCACTCCTGAAAAACTTCAGTCCCAGTAACCACTCCAGATAAACTTCAGTCCCAGTTACCACTCCTGATAAACTTCAGTCCCAGTTACCACTTCTGATAAACTTCAGTCCCAATAACCACTCAGGATAACCTTAAGTCCCAAAGACCACTGCACACAAACTTCAGTCCCAGTATTAAACCACTCCTGAAAAACTTCAGTCCCAGTAACCACTCCAGATAAACTTCAGTCCCAGTTACCACTCCTGATAAACTTCAGTCCCAGTTACCACTTCTGATAAACTTCAGTCCCAATAACCACTCAGGATAACCTTAAGTCCCAAAGACCACTGCACACAAACTTCAGTCCCAGTATTAAACCACTCCTGAAAAACTTCAGTCCCAATAACCACTCCTGATAACCTTAAGTCCCAACGACCACTGCACACAAACTTCAGTCCCAGTATTAAACCACTCCAGATAAACTTGGGTGCCAATTATCACTGTAGATATATTTAAGTCCCAGTAAGTTTTCAAACATGATTTAAAATAAGATATATATTGGTATTTGCACATAAAAAAAAATGAAAATGAAAACAAAATTATAAACTGAATCCCTGTTTTCATCTGGTAAGCTTCTCCAAAACTTGTATGGATGTGTTTTAGGTCATACAGCAATTTTTGGCCTGTCATGTTTTTCTGCAAAATTCCATACACCGAAATCTGTCAAATCCACCACCATAGAAAATATTAGAATCTATATGGTTAATTGGAGTTACAAGGAGTTTCTTTGGTAATTTTCTGTAGAGATGGGGTCACTGCATTATGTTCGATGAGGCAAGTTTCGCTTAATTCAAATAATTATGTAAATTAAAATAATTACATATAAAATACAGATGTGTAAACGATTGTCAATGTAGACATGTTTCTTACCAACATTTTTTTCCGTATTTCACAGGAACTGCGGAAACATCTTCTGTCACGATTGTACGAACTACTACACATCAATCCCTCAGCAAAATCTCATGTCCCCGGAGCGAGTCTGTCAAAGTTGTTACAAGGTCCTGCGGTACCAGGGCGGAAGAAGCTCACTGGAGAACGGGGTCATTGATGAGCGACCAATGGCCGCCGCCGCCTCAAATTAACGGACGAAATCTAAAACAATTATTTGGCAAACCTTTCCACAGCAGATTTATTATCAAATTTCAGAATTTGAAGTCATTTCCTGGCATATCTATGTGTTGTTTTCTTGTTTAGATATACCGCTATGTTTACTCATTCACCCCTGAAGTTTCATAATGAACTATTCCATCCTTTGAATTGGAAGAGTTCAAATGTGTCTTCAGGGGTGGATGAGTTAATGGTTAAGGAACATTTGAAGGCAAGAGATTTTAGAATGCTACAGATCTCCGTGTATAAATGTTGCTGTACTAGCTAACAAATGGATGCATAAACATGTACCAGAACATTTGGGATTTTGTTGAAATTTGAAATACCTAAGACTTTGGTTTTTAAATAAATACTGGTAGGATAACACTGAGAAGGTCTTTGGTTATAAACATTAGATTCATTTATTTGTTATTTTTTAGAACAATTAATTTTTTCTTCCTTTGATTTTGTATGCAGTAACTCCTCAGATATTTCCTTTTAATAAAAAGAAAATTACATACCATATACTGTAGACTAAAATAATCTTATCAACTTATGTGTATTATTCTCAACATGCAGATTGGAATATTCATTAGTTTAACCCTTTCACCCCTATGTAACTTAGTAGGCTCTACCATGCTTTGATCTGGATGAGTCCATTATGGTCTACAGTGGTGAAAGGGTTAAAAGATTCAGATAAAAAAGGATTTAATAAAATTATCAATACTGTAATGTTAAAAGAATATTACTATTGTAAAATCCTTATTAATCAACAAAACTGAAACCTTTAGCAAAATAATTGAAAAATCATATTTAATAACATTTACACTAGCAAAATTAAGTCTGGTAAAATACAATAGACTAGTAACAAGTAATTAAGTCCAAAGCTCGAGATAAATTCTATTAACTCATTCACCCCTGAAGACACATTTGATCTCTTCCGAATCAAAGGTTGGAAAAGGTCATTATGAAATTTCAGGGGTGAATGAGTTACTGTTTGTAAATTCCATCAAAAAATTCCTTAAAATAAACATCTAGCAGATGAAATTGACATTAGTGTGGGTCATTATATATTCTCATGAGTTAAATATCTAAAGTTTAAAATTTGGTAAATAAAGAACTCAGCTCCCAGAAAGTTTCTGATTATTGGGGCTTTTTGTAACTAGCTATTCAACCTCGGATTGTAAAAGGCTTGTGGATATTTCTTGAATTTCTAAAAACCTTTCCAATCATCTTGTAAAGGAAATTTATGCAATATTCTTGTCTCTGGGTAACCTTATCTAGTTTTCTAATGACTTTTTAAAACAGTTGGAAAATACCTTAGATAAAATTGAAGAGACGGAGTTGATTTGTCATTCAGTGATTATACTCACGGTTGTCGACGTCATACCATTAGTCTACGACTACTATGGAAATCAGGCTTGGAAATACTTGGGTGCATTAGGTTTTATCGGAAGATAAAATTATCAATATCTGTTTGAAAAATCACAGAATACTGATCTTCCTTTGAATGACTACATACATAACATCTAGTTCTACCACTTTATATTTCGAATGTGTTTTCTTCATTTTAGATTCAAGATTGGTGTCCTAAATGTAATTCATCATATCAGATTTTGTTATGTTGTTGAGCAATTCCAGTATTTATTTTTATTTTTCTCAGTTTTTGATGGAGGGAGAAAATGCTTTGCTTCAGTTGTTTTTTTAATATCATCAAAAAAATTTGTAGTTGCTGTGCTTTTATTACACATTTTCAAAACTGTTTTCTTTATATCTGCGCATTGTGTGATATAGCTTCTCCTAGAAATGAGGACAGTACTGGATTACCTCCCTTTGTATATTTAGTTACAGGTACATGCTCGGCCAATCTTCTCCAAATTTGACAATAATTATATATTACTTTTTTATAACGCCGAAATTTTTTTGTTTTTGATTTTGTTTTTAAAAGACTTTATTTATGTATTGAAGCCTCAAAACAGGTACTATTGTAAATTCATCTGATGTCTTAAATAACGGCTTAATCAGCATGGGTTGTTCGTTGCATTTGAAAATACTTCAAGAAAGATCTAGTAAGTTATTGGGGAAATTGACCTTGGGTGTAGGAACCTATATTATTAATTGTTCTTAAAAGAGTTTTAAAAATAATTCTGATCAAACCAAAATTTAATAAATCTCACTTTGTGATAAGTTCGTCAAAATCTGTTTAAAATAATTAATACTGTAACATATTTCGCATATTTATGATTTGAAAGATGGATTTTTTTTCAATGTCAAAACCAAGGTAACATTTCTGCGATAAAGGGAGGTAATCTGGTAAAGCAAATTATTCACCCCTGAAATTCTGTAATGAACTGTTCCATCCTTTGAATTGGAGGAGTTCAAATGTGTCTTCAGCGGTGAATGAGTTAATCATCAGATATAGATCGGGACTAAATGACATTTTGTTTGAACACGTACGCCAAATGCTTTGATCATAGTCCTGCAATGGCCGAGGGGGATATTAACATGTACTTGACAATCAAGGTGGTTGCTAGGAACGGCGATTTACGGAATTTCACAAATAAACATTTGTAATAGACAATTTTTTTGTTAGATATAATTTGCATATAATTTGCATATTTTGTCAGGATCTTTTTCAAAAAGTCAGTGTTAACATAAGTTAAATATCATAATTAGAAAATTGCTATGTAATAAAAAATAGCTTATTCAGGGATTTTCCTTTAAAGCCCTTTTTGATTTAACAAAAGGGATAAATTTCTCTCCTTAATTTGTTGAAAAATGTCTCAATTTTCTTACTTGAAGTTACCAATGTTAGGAGAAAAGGAATTTTCAAAAAACGGTTTTTAAAAAAGAACATACCGTTTTGAAGGGAAACTGCAATTTTGAATAAAAAAAATATCATACATCTAAAATTTAATATTATCTAAACTGAGAATTCCACTGTGTTATTCCTGTTTAAAACTAAATACTGCACAGGATCTGTAACATTATTTGTCCTCTTATTTTATTTTTTTGTGAGTCAAGTTTTTCGAGGAATTCTGAGGTGGGAGCATCAATTTACAAAAATAGGGCAAAGAAATGTGTAACTGTATTGATTATGAATCGGAATGATGCGTTTGTCAGGATTGTGTGACTGTAACATTATTTCTCAACTGTCTTGTGTATTGTAGCTTTAAAATGATATTCATCTGAACAGACATTTTCAAAGGGGAATTTTTCAAAACCAGGTTAAGAACTGGTATTTTGAACACAAATTGCTATCTCGTGTTGTCAACTGAGACTTTTCGTTATTTCCACAAACAGAGTTTTTGACAAGTGAAAATATTTTCTGGGAACTTAACATTCTATCACATCTGAATGATGCACATCAATCACTTTTAGGAATTGGTGTCAAGGTCAGGGTCAAAATCTATATCAAGGTCAAATAAAAAAAAAAACTGCTTTGTGCTGTTAATTTAGACACGTTGAGAATAGGACCATTTGATTCTTGTTTATCTTAATGTGTTTTTTGCAATTCCTATTTATATAGACTCAATTATTTCTTTATCAAGATAATCTAGTTTCTATCTGTAAACCTGTTATAAATTAGCACATGATCAACAATGTAATGAAATTAAATTTGAAATAAATATCTTTCTAACGACAACAACTTCTACACGGAAATGAATAACCCAATCGTAAGTTTAACTTTAACAGTTTCAGTACTTTTAAAACTATCGTTATTATTTTATTCTAAATAGCCAATTATATATGCATTTTTTTATTTTTTTTTGTACTCAAACAGAAATTAATACAAAAATTTGTTTGTTACGTTTTTCCTTTTCTAGTTCATATGTGATGGATCTTGCTCAAACGTGGACTTGTTATGTTCGTATTGTGGCTGATGGTTGTTTAGAGTTTAGATGATTGTATGATGTGAGCGTGGCGATGCTGATATGTGAGCGTGTAACAGGATGACGATGTATCAAAATCTATAAACGCACAGTTTAACAATAAGTTAAATTACAATTAGAGTAACTGGAAATAGGATCTCTTTTCATATAAATCAAAGGGGCACAGTGGTTAAGGCGTCTTACTGTCTCTGATCACTAGCCCTCCAACACTGGGTCGCAAGTTCAACGCCTACCTGGGGCAGTCGCCAGGTATGGGCCACAGGTTGGTGATTTTTTCTCCAGGGTGCTACCACCAAAACCTGGCACATCCTTAACCCTTTCACCCCTATGTAACTTTAGTAGACTCTACCCTACATTTGTCTTGGTGAGTCCATTATGGTCTACAGTGGTGAAATGGATAAATGACCATAGCTGTTAATAGGATGTAAAGCCCGAATATATCGGACCAATCATATACATGTATCAATATTTAACAGAAAAAGTAGTTTTCTAGCGTAGGAATCTCTGTCGGTGATTTGGTGAGGTAACGCGGTAATTAATTCACTCACTGTTCTAGTGTTCCAAGCTTGGATGCTTAAAACCTGGAAACAGGAAATGTTCTGTTTTCAGCGTTGATAACCAAGAACATGTAAGTAGTTGTATATGAGGTTATGAATTGTAAAAAATTTAGTCAAAATTTCAATATAAAATTTCTAAAGTGAACTATGAAAATATCAGTAATTTCCTATTTTCTAACACTTTCAAAATCCTCCTTTTTAGCTCACCTGGCACAAAGTGCCAAGTGAGCTTATGCCGTGGCGCGGCGTCTGTCGTCCGTCCTTTGTCCGTCGTCCGTTTGTCCGTCCGTCCTCGTCCGTCAACTTTTCCTTTAAACAACTTCTTCTGAAGAACGGACAGGCCTAGAGTCATGATATTTGGGTGAAAGCTTCGTTGGTAGGAGCCCTACAAAGTTTGAGGATGAAAATGACCTTGACCTACTTTCAAGGTCACAGGGGTCAAATGTGTCAAACACTTCAAACGACTTCTTCTGAAGAACTGAAAGGTATAGAATCTTTATATTTGGCTGGTGGCTTCCTGGGATAGAGACCAACAAAGTTTGAGAATGAAAATTAGTTTGACCTACTTTCAAGGTCACAGGGGTCAAATATGTCAAAAACTTCAAACGACTTCTTCTGAAGAATTAAAAGGTATAGAATCTTCATATTTGGCTGATGGCTTCCTTGGATGGAGCCCAACAAAGTTTGAGAATGAAAATTACCTTGACCTTCTTTCAAGGTCACAGGGGTCAAATGTGTCAAACACTTCAAACGACTTCTTCTGAAGAACTGAAAGGTATATAATCTTTATATTTGGCTGGTGGCTTCCTGGGATAGAGCCCAACAAAGTTTGAGAATGAAAACTAGTTTGACCTACTTTCAAGGTCACAGGGGTCATATATGTCAAAAGCTTCAAATGACTTCTTCTGAAGAACTGAAAGGTATAGAATCTTTATTTTTGATTGATGGCTTCCTTGGATAGAGCCCGACAAAGTTTGAGAATGAAAATGACCTTGACCTTCTTTCAAGGTCACAGGAGTCAAATGTGTCAGACACTTCAAACGACTTCTTCTGAAGAACTGAAAGGTATATAATCTCTATATTTGGCTTGTAGCTTCCTAGGAAAGAGCCGAACAAAGTTTGAGAATGAAAATGACCTTGACCTTCTTTTAAGGTCACATGAGGCAGATATGTCAAACACTTTAAACGACTTCTTCTGAAGAACTGGTAGTTATAAAATCTTAATATTTGGCAGGTGGCTTCCTGGGAAAGAGCCAAACAAAGTTTGCGAATGAAAATGACCTTGACCTACTTTCAAGGTCACAGCGTTCAAATATGTCAAACAGTTCAAACAGCTTCTTCTGAAGAATTAAAAGGCATAAAATTATAATATTTGGCTGGTGACTTCCCGGGATAGAGCTCACCAAAGTTTGCAAATGAAAATGACCTCAACCTACTTTAGAGGTCACAGAGGTCAACAACATTTTAATGGATTTGTTCTTGAGAACTAAAAGGAATGGATTCATAAGATTTGGCTGGTAGCTTTTTGGAATAGAGCTAACCAATTTGAGAAGGAAAATGACATTGACCTACTTACAAGATCACAGGGAAAAATATGTCAAGCAACTTCTGAAGAAGAATCAAAAAGCATAGAATCTTATAATAATATTTTGCTGGTAGTTTCAACAGATGGAGCCAACAAAGTTTGCGAGGGAAATATTTTTAGTGCAATATAATATTTAATGAGAATATTTTGCTATGACTGCTTAAATATTCAGGTGAGCGATACAGGCCCTCTTGGGCCTCTTGTTAATTTAGCATGGCTATGTAGATTAAAGCGTGGGCAGTGTAGATATACGGGATCTACCTAAGTTTATTCCCTTGCTTTGCATGCTGCGTGATAAGCATGGCTTAGAACCTTGGTGAGGCCTACTGTGTGAAGCTTAGCTAGGCATATTGTCAAAAGTACTTAACAGTTGCTGTCGATGAATAATTTATTTCTGCTCAGTCTCGAGTATTGGACTACGTCAGGTCAGTTTGCTATATAAATCTTGTAAATTTGTACCAACTCATTCACCCCTGAAGACACATTTGAACTCTTCTGATTCAATGGTTGGCATAGTTCATTACGAAATTCCAGGGGTGAATAAGTTAATGGATAATTGTAATTTCATGTTAGGGGGGTTTGTCCTACATATCCGTAAATGACAGTTTCCTGTCGTATTTATCGGTCGATAAGCCCATGCCTGGTAATAAGCCCACCCATATATATTGCAGTCTTCAGTAGAAATGACAACAAATGCTATTATATAATCCTGTAATAAGCCCGCCCCTGATTGGAGTCGGAGATTATGTGTTGGCCGCCTGGGCTTATCGCAGGATAAACATGGCATTTACCGGTAAGTTACAATTTACTATTTACTGGTCGCTATAGTTTCAGACTCCTGCTTTGATTTTGTTTATAATAAATTTCAGGGTTTTATTTTTACTTGTTTTTGTTTTTACTCTGCCTGTTAGGGAAACAGTTTCATGGGTCAATGAACTTGTTAAAAAATTTCAAATACATCAATTTGTCAATATCTAGTCTAGTTCAAACACTTGTTATCTGTTGATATCGTAAAATGTATTATTTTTGTGTTACATGCCAGAAATACATCAGTTTCAAGTTTCTGTGATGTTTTTGTTGACGTTAAACAATAGATTTTGGGGAGATAAAGCTGTAAGTGTGCTAGGCCTTGTTTTGTAAAGTAAAGCCTCCTTATAGCGTCACCATTTGTAAAGTACCATTTTGGCATTATAAAGGGGTGCAGCGATGATATATCAAGGGAAGTTTATGAAGAAATTTTGAAGAAAATCAGAAAAATGGACATTAAAAAATGTTGTCGATAAGGGAGGTGACAAATTGAAAGAGGGCCGTTATAACGAGGTTCTACTGTACAAGACTTTTTGTCAGAATATTCTTCAATCGGAAATCAGGTGTATGAGAGAAACTTCAACTATTATTGCCGATAGTTTGAACACGATTACGTACTCTTTCCTCTCATTTGAAAAGACTGTATTGGTTTTGTAATGAGGTATTAAATTAAAGAAGTGTTCAGAATTTAATAACACTGATATGGTTATATTGTTATATAAAAGTGACTAATTTATAAAATTTAAGTAAATCGGTTCCTTATTTGCTTTTTATTTGACATTGTGATGTAAGTTTTCTAACAAAGAGATTCATTTCAGAATGAGAATTATCTTCAAGTTCTTTCAAATTATAATTGTGAATATTATCTTATTAAGATACTGGTCCTGTTGCCTTTTATTTATATGTTTACCTGTTGGGGAAAGCAATCCTTAGGAGTCTATGATTGTTGAAAGCGGGTTAATTGTGGCTGTTTCTGTATATAAGGTTGCAAGTTACGTACAAAGTTGTGCGATGTGTGAAATATTGTGCGTTGTGCACAAGGTAATTAATGTGTGCAAGGTCGTTTGATGTGTGAAAAGTTGTGTGAATGTACAAGGTCAGGTGATGTGTACAAGGTCACATGATGTGTTCAAGGTCACATGGTTTGTACAAGGTCACATGATGTTTACAAGGTCACCTAGTGTGTACAAGGCCCTGTGACATGTTCAAGATCATGTGACATGTACAAGGTCATGTGATATGTACAAGGTCATGTGATGTGTACAAGGTCACATGGTTTGTACAAGGTCACCTAGTGTGTAAAAGGTCATGTAACATGTTCAAGGTCATGTGATGTGTACAAGGTCATGTGACATGTACAAGGTCCTTTGATGTATACAAGGTTATGTGACATGTACAAGGTCCTTTGATGTGTTCAAGGTCATGTGACATGTACAAGGTCATGTGATGTGTACAAGGTCATGTGACATGTTCAAGGTAATGTGATGTGTACACGGTCATGTGACATGTATAAGGTCCTGTGATGTATACAAGGTCCTGTGACATGTACAAGGTCCTGTGATGTGTACAAGGTCATGTGACATGTACAAGGTCATGTGATGTGAACAAGGTCATGTGACATGTACAAGGTCATGTGGCATTACAAGGTCATGTGACATGTACAAGGTCACTAGTGTGTACAAGGTCCTGTGACGTGTTCAAGGTCATGTGACTTGTACAAGGTCATGTGATGTGTTTAAGGTCATGTGATTTGTACGAGGTCATGTGATGTGTACGAAGTCATGTGATGTGTACAAGGCCGTGTGACATGTACAAGGTCATGTGATGTGTACAAGGTCACTTGTGTGTACAAGGTCCTGTGACGTGTTCAAGGTCATGTGACTTGTACAAGGTCATGTGATGTGTTTAAGGTCATGTGATGTGTACGAGGTCATGTGACATGTACAAGGTCATGTGACATGTACAAGGTCATGTGATGTGTACAAGTTTGTATATTGTATGTTAGGCTGTAGGATGTATAGGTTTGGATTGATATCTTAGTCAGACATACAAATAGTAACTTAAGCTTTTCTCAAATATAGTTCATACATGTAGGTTATTACTATCCATATTAAAATGACATCCTGTCATTCTCTTTTTGTGACAAAAACCTATTTTACAAAAATAAATTACACCAAAAAAAGGCAGTTTTAATTCTCACAATTGTCACAGAAACAAATTTCCATGAAAAATTACAACCCTTGAAATTGATAGCAAATTAATCCGTCTTCACATGGCATATTCTTCCATGTCCTCTAGACCTGTATACGTCTTTATGTCAGGTGTTATGGTCAAAGATGATAATGAAACAAAATTCTACATGTCTCAATTGAAGTATGAAAGTCCGATGCGACTTTGTAAGTGTGTATGACTACCAATTTAAGGTATGACTACTGAGATTAATATCAACTTTGACTTGTGTAGAAATGTGTGAAATGTTTGGCTGAAGTGCTTGACCAGTGTATGTAACGGGACTGAAGTATGCTGTATGATTGGTGCGACTATTGTTAATGATAAATTTAGTGGAAGGCACTGACGGTGAGCTGAGGTGGAAGGGTTTAGTGTTATAGGAAGTATTGTATTGCGTGTATTTGTGACGGCTTTTAAACAATCTGCAAAATCAGTTGTTCTCCTTTGCTAATAAATCTGTTGAAAACAGGGGAAAAAATGGTTCACTTGATTTTTAGCTCACCTGGCACGAAGTGCCAAGTGAGCTTATGCCGTGGCGCGGCGTCCGTCGTCGGCTGGCCGGCGTCAGGTGTCAATATTTTACTTTAAACGACTTCTTCTTATTAACCGAAAGGCCTAGGGTGTCGATATTTGGCCAGAAGCAAACTGAGATGAAGGGCTACAAAGTTTGTTAAAATTAATGACCTTCACCCATTTTCAAGGTCACAGGGGTCATATATGTTAAAAACTTTAAACAACTTCTTCTCGATAAACAAACTGCCCAAGCAGATGATATTTGGCCAGTAGCATGCTGAGATGAAGGGCTACAAAGCTTGTTCAAATAAATGACCTTCACCGATATTCAAGGTCACAGGGGTCAAATATGTTAAAAACTTTAAACAACTTCTTCTCGATAACCAAACTGCCCAGGGAGATGATATTTAGCCAGTAACATGCTTGGGTGAAGGGCTACCAAGTTTGTTCAAATGAATGACCTTCAATTATATTCAAGGTCACAGGGGTCAACTGTTTTAAAAAACCTTTAAACAACTTCTTCTGAATAACCAAAATGCCCATGGTGATGATATTTGGCCAGTAGCATGCTAAGATGAAGGGCTACAAAGTTTGTTCAAATGAATGACCTTCCCCCATATGCAAGGTCACAGGGGTTGTTAAAAACTTTAAACAACTTCTTCTGAATAACCAAAAGGCCCCGGGTGATGATATTTAGTCAGTAGCATACTAGGATCAAGGGCTACCAAGTTTGATTAAATGTACGAAGTGCCAAGTGAGCTAATGCCGTGGTACGTCGGCCGTCGTCAATATTTTACTTTAAACGACTTCTTAATAACCAAAAGGCCTAGGGTGATGATATTTGGCCATTAACATGCTGGGATAAAGGGCTACCAACTTTGTTCAAACAAATGACCTTGACTTATAGTCAAGGTCACAGGGGTCAAATATGTTTAAAACCTTTAAACAACTTCTTCTCAATAACCAAGAGGCCTAGGATGATGTTATTTGGCCAGTAGCATGCTGTAATAGAGGGCTACAGAGTTTGTTCAAATAAATGACCTTGACTTATAGTCAAGGTCACAGGGGTCAAATATGTTTAAAACCTTTAAACAACTTCTTCTCAATAACCAAGAGGCCTAGGATGATGTTATTTGGCCAGTAGCATGCTGTAATAGAGGGCTACAGAGTTTGTTCAAATGAATGACCTTGACTTATAGTCAAGGTCACAGGGGTCAAATATGTTTAAAACCTTTAAACAACTTCTTCTGAATAACCAAGAAGCCTAGGATAATGATATTTGGCCAGTAACATGCTGGGATGAAGGGCTACAAAGTTTGTTCAAATAAATGACCTTCCCCCATTTTCAAGGCCACATGGGTCAAATATGTTTAAAACCTTTACACAACTTCTCCTGAATACCCAAGAGGCCTAGAACAATGACCAGTATCATGCTCAGATGAAGGGCTATCAAGTTTGTTCAAACAAACGACCTTCACCTATATTCAAGGTCACAGGGGTCAAATATGTTTAAAACCTTTAAATAACTTCTCCTGAATATCCAAGAGGCATAGGCTAATTGTATTTGGCCGGTAACATGCTGGGAGGAAGGGCTATCAAGTTTATTCAAATGAATTACCTTCATCTATTTTCAAGGTCACAGGGGTCAAATATGTTTAAAATCTTTAAACAACTTCTTCTCAATAACCAAAAGGCCTTGGATGATGATATTTGGCCATTAACATGCTGGGATGAAGGGCTACCAAGTTTGTTCAAATGAATGACCTTTGCTCATATTCAAGGTCACAGGGATCAAATATGTTTAAATCTTTAAATGACTTGTTCTGAATATTCAAAAGGTCCAGGGTAATGATATTTAGCCAGAAATATGACGGAACGGAAGGCTATAAACTTCCAAGGTCGCAGGCGTCATATGTATAAATCATTTAATAGATTCAAATGGATCGAACACAGATATTTTGCCTGTAGCTTTATATTAGTCAACTTTTAAGATTACAAGTGTGAGATTAATACCAGGTGAGCGATTCAGGCCCATTCGGGCCTCTTGTTAGAGGGAAGGTTTATTAATGCCATTGCTATAGGGTGCAGTTCTTACCTCAGCAAAGTCCCTTTCAACGTGGATTTAATAAGCAAGTGGCCCCACTTCTGACAGGTCTGATCCTCTGGGGGTCACCACTGAAGCAGTAACAACAACAAACAAGCCAGGAGTAGCATTGCTTATCGCTAAGGCTGCATTTGATACTGTTGACCTTAAGATTCTATACTAAAATATTTTTTAAGACTTTTGAGTTGGAAGGAAAACGTGGGAGATTCTACATAGTATCAACAAAAAAATGCAGTCGCGTTTTGTGGCAAGAAAAATACTTAAATCCAGAAAGTATTGAACAAAGAGTACGGCATGTGGGGAGTGCGGAGTACGGAACTATATACAAAAGATGTAAACACAGCCTGAGCGTCATGTAGGAAAGACGGCGGGTGCCTCTCCTACGTGTGCTGACTATGTCTTCCTTAGTGGTACTGCCAGTCTACAGTTGTAAACTCTCATCAGTATTGCTTTAGGTTACGCACAGGGTCACCATTACAGTCTTCAACCCAAGAAATGTGGTATTTTGTCAGCAACGGCAAAATCTGATTCGTTAGGAGCAGAAGCTCCAGTTAACTTCGCCATTAAGGACAATCCATTACCCACTGTAGAAGAGGCTTCCTATTAAACAATCATTCATCACCAAAACCCAAAGAAAACAGCCTATGTATCTATAACACTAACAACCTCAGTAAAGGACAGAGCATTGTAAAGGAATGCACCAGAAGAATAGTTTCAACCCTAGTACAAATATCCACCTTGTTACGTCGTAGGTATTATCCATATTTGCTTTTTGGCTTCAGATTATTCTCCCAACTGCCAAGGAACTGATTATCTTAGAAAGGGTGTTTTGGTAAATCCTACATTACGGCAGGTCGTGTCAGTGGTGGAGGGCAGCTAGTGGAAGCAGAACGTCAGACGCGTTAACGACTTGGCTTTTGGTATAACAAACCGATTTGAGGGGAAGTTTGCTTATATGGAGCTTCTAATGTGTGGTTTGTCAAAACAAAACAAAGTTAATTGGAGGAATTCGTAGTCTGATGTACAGATATACCCTGCTGTCTTCTGACTCTACTAAAACGCTCACCAAAAGAAGGAATGTTGAATATTGTGTCAGCGCATTCCTTGCCAATGCGGAATTGTAACTAAATATGCTGAACATAAATTTCACTAATGACTCCGTCGGGAAGCTCCCCCCAAAACTGAGTTCAGTGCGGAGAGCCAATAGAGATAATGGACGGCTCAAGTAAGAGCTTAAAACTCTTACTTTGCATATGCAATGTATGTCCAGTCCTTACGTGCAGCATTTTAACGGACACGTATTGATCGAACATATCTTTTGTGTAAGAAGGACCCGGAAATGTTCAACATTTCTTATTTCAGTGCCTTGCACTGGAGGAGAAAAAGAAGACCGTTTTTTAGCTCACCTGGCCCGAACAACTTCTTCTGAATAACCAAGAGGCCCAGGCTGATGATATTTGGCCAGTAGCATGCTGGGATGAAGGAATACCAAGTTTGTTCACATAAATGACCTTGACCCACTTTCAAGGTCACTGGGGTCAAATGTCTTAAATTTTTCAAACAACTTCTTCTCAATAACCAAAAGGCCCAGGGTACTGATATTGAGCTGTAGCATGCTGGGATGAAGGGCTACCAAGTTTGTTCAAATGAATGACATTTACCAACTTTCAAGGTCACAGGGGTCAAATATTGTAAAATCTTCAAACAATTTCTTCTCAATAACCAAATGGCCAAGGATACTAATATTGGGCCTGTAGCATGCTGGGATGAAGGACTGCCAAGTTTGTCCAAATGAATGACCTTGACCCACTTTCAAGATCACAGGGGTCAAATGTCGTAAAATTTTCAAACAACTTCTTCTCAATAACCAAAAGGCCCAGGGTACTGATATTGGGCCTGTAGCATGCCTTGACCAACTTTCAAGGTCACACGGGTCAAATGTCGTAAAATCTTCAAAAGACTTCTTCTCAATAACCAAATGGCCAAGGATACTGATATTGGGCCTGTAGCTTGCTCGGATTAAGGACCTTGACCCACGTTCAACCTAATGTCCTTGTTCGACATTCAAGGTCACAGGCGTCATATGCTTAAATCTTTTAATAGGTTCTTATGAATCAAACACTATTTGGCCAGATGCAAGCTAGGATGTTAGAGTATTCAGGTGCAAAATCATGGACATGATCGTACGAAGAGAATAATGTGGACTTCCTACACATCATTAAATGTTACTTATGTGGACTCCCTACACGTCAGTAAATGTTACTAATGTGGATTTCCTACACGTCATTAAATGTTACTTATGTGGACTCCCTACACGTCAGTAAATGTTACTAATGTGGACTTCCTACACGTCAGTAAATGTTACTTATGTGGACTCCCTACACGTCAGTAAATGTTACTAATGTGGACTTCCTACACGTCAGTAAATGTTACTAATGTGGACTTCCTACACGTCAGTAAATGTTACTAATGTGGACTTCCTACACGTCAGTAAATGTTACTAATGTGGACTTCCTACACGTCAGTAAATGTTACTAATGTGGACTTCCTACACGTCAGTAAATGTTACTAATGTGGACTTCCTACACGTCAGTAAATGTTACTAATGTGGACTTCCTACACGTCAGTAAATGTTACTAATGTGGACTTCCTACACGTCAGTAAATGTTACTAATGTGGACTTCCTACACGTCAGTAAATGTTACTAATGTGGACTTCCTACACGTCAGTAAATGTTACTAATGTGGACTTCCTACACGTCAGTAAATGTTACTAATGTGGACTTCCTACACGTCAGTAAATGTTACTAATGTGGACTTCCTACACGTCAGTAAATGTTACTAATGTGGACTTCCTACACGTCAGTAAATGTTACTAATGTGGACTTCCTACACGTCAGTAAATGTTACTAATGTGGACTTCCTACACGTCAGTAAATGTTACTAATGTGGACTTCCTACACGTCAGTAAATGTTACTAATGTGGACTTCCTACACGTCAGTAAATGTTACTAATGTGGACTTCCTACACGTCAGTAAATGTTACTAATGTGGACTTCCTACACGTCAGTAAATGTTACTAATGTGGACTTCCTACACGTCAGTAAATGTTACTAATGTGGACTTCCTACACGTCAGTAAATGTTACTAATGTGGACTTCCTACACGTCAGTAAATGTTACTAATGTGGACTTCCTACACGTCAGTAAATGTTACTAATGTGGACTTCCTACACGTCAGTAAATGTTACTAATGTGGACTTCCTACACGTCAGTAAATGTTACTAATGTGGACTTCCTACACGTCAGTAAATGTTACTAATGCACTAAATTAGGACTCTTTAACAAATACGTTTTCATAATCATAGCGATTAGACAAATTAAAGATTTCAGCATGAGGGGAAACAACGATCGATCTAGTGAATGACGACCGCTTCAGTTGTCTGACAATAGACCTAGTGAACGACGACCACTACAATTGTCTGACAATCGACCTAGTGAACGACGACCACTACAATTTTCTGACAATAGACCTAGTGAACGACGACCACTATAATTGTCTGACAATAGACCTAGTGAACGACGACCACTCCAATTGTCTGACAATCGACCTAGTGAACGACGACCCCTACAATTGTTTAACATTAGACCTAGTGAACGATGACCACTACAATTGTTTACCAATCGACCTAGTGAACGACGACCCCTACAATTGTTTAACATTAGTCCTAGTGAACGACGACCACTACAATTGTTTAACATTAGACCTAGTGAACGATGACCACTATAATTGTTTAACATTAGACCTAGTGAACGACGACCACTACAATTGTTTAACATTAGACCTAGTGAACGACGACCACTACAATTGTTTAACAATCGACCTAGTGAACGACGACCACTACAATTGTCTAACAATGACCTGGTGAACGACGACCACTACAATTGATTAACAATCGACCTAGTGAACGACGACATCATGAATTGTTTAACAATCGACCTAGTGAACGACGACCACTACAATTGTTTAACAATCGACCTAGTGAACGACGACCACTACAATTGTTTAACAATCGACCTAGTGAACGACGACCGCTACAATTGTTTAACAATCGACCTAGTGAACGATGACCACTACAATTGTTTACTAATCGACCTAGTGAACGATGACCACTACAATTGATTAACAATCGACCTAGTGAACGATGACCACTACAATTGTTTAACAATAGACCTAGTGAACGACGACCACTACAATTGTTTAACAATCGACCGAGTGAACGACGACCGCTACAATTGTTTAACAATCGACCTAGTGAACGATGACCACTACAATTGTTTACTAATCGACCTAGTGAACGACGACCACTACAATTGTCTAACAATCGACCTAGTGAAGGACGACCACTACAATTGTATAACAATCGACCTAGTGAACGACGACAACTACAATTGTCTGACAATTGACCTAGTGAACGACGACCACTACAATTGTCTGACAATCGACCTAGTGAAGGACGACCACTACAATTGTATAACAATCGACCTAGTGAACGACGACAACTACAATTGTCTGACAATCGACCTAGTGAACGACGACCACTACAATTGTCTGACAATCGCCCTAGTGAACGACGACAACTACAATGGTCTGACAATCGACCTAGTGAATGACGACATCTTGAATTGTTTAACAAACGACCTAGTGAACGATGACAACTACAATTGTTTGACTATCGACCTAGTGAACGCCGCCCACTACAATTGTCTGCCAATCGACCTAGTGAATGACGACAACTACAATGGTCTGACAATCGACCTAGTGAATGACGACCACTACAATTGTCTGACAATCATCCTCGATTTTCAGCGGTTACGCTCACCTTTCGCTCTCTACACAACTGAAATATTTCATAGCAAAATTGAAGGCACGCGGCTAGCTATTTGATTGGTGTCAGGTAAACAAAACCTGACAAATCACTTGGCTTATTCCGGCTTTTTGTATTGCAGAGTTAACTGCTCTTGTGAACAAGTATTGCTTTTTACGTCATTTGTTTGTGAAAGTAACGTTATAATTATTTCAGAAAAAGACGTAACTTTCTCACACAAACTAATGACGTAACAATTAATACCTGCTCACAAGAGCAGATAACTCTGCAATACGAAATTACAAAGGAGAGACGCCCGACTTCAAAACCTGTCATTGTTTGCCGTTACGCGACCGCGAGATTCTTTCGATGTACATCAAAGGACGAAACAAGTCTTTTCGTCTCATCCACAAATCGCTGCATATTAAGCCTTCGATTTTGCTATGACATATTCCAGGGGTGCAGAGAGCGTAAGTGAGTGTAACCCCTGGATATCGAGGATGTCTGACAAAAGACCTAGCGAACAATTACTACTGCTAATAAATGCTCTGTACTTTCTCCCATTATCGTTACGCCAGCCCGAACAATACACTGTCTGTATTAACACAAAAGTTATACACTTTTAAATGTCTGTTATAATTGTTTCTCCTTACAGACGTCATTGTCACAAATGTTTGTTTTTTCATTGCGTCCAAAAAATGTAGACAAACAATTTTGAAAAATACTTATGTTATTTTCTACAAAGGATCCTATTCAATACAGACGCTACATACTTACACCTGCACCCTATCATGTACGCAATAGAAAACGTGTTATCGAGTATGTAAGATCAACGAAAGGAATCACGTTTATAAATCTCAGTTGAAAGTTTTGGACTCACGATAGTCTTATATTCTCGAGTGACAATAGTTTATCTGTTAAACTAAATGGCATAATAATACTGAATGGCATAATAATACTGAATGGCATAATAATACTGAATGGCATATACATGTTTAAGAACTACAAATTCCACCGCATAAACATAAAGGATATTTCGGCCTTACTTTCGAAACTATGGACTTCCCAAGGGATCCATTTATTTTCATTTATCAGCTGTCGAAAAATTAACACTCATTTTTAAGCAGAAGCATAAATTGGAACAAAGGACTTCATCAGGGCTTCATTTCTATTGATCATTTGTTGGACATCAACATTTATATCTAAATGTATGAATTCAGCTTTTTGGTTAAAACAAAGGATTTTGCCAGGGTTTAGTATTTAATACTGTCGTCTTACGACAGTGACAAGGCCATCAAAACGGAATAATGATAATACCATTTTGTATGACAAAGTATAAATTCGGCCTTTTCTCTGCAACAAAGGGCTGCGTCAGGGCTGCATATTTTGTTATCGGTCGTTTCAAAAATTGGCAAATGTTATTAAAACGGGACAAGATTATAGCATCTTTGTTGATTTAGATGAACGGCAATGCTATAATACCTAGCATTAGAAAAAAACGTCGCTCTGTGCTATTCAGAATTAGATGTGCTTTCATTTTTATTGTGTATTGAGGACCCTCGATCTAGTGTGTGGATGTTCTTTGTGTATATACCGTCCTGGCGTACCATATCCACGTTTGGACAATGACAGGTAAGCTGCTCGGAATTACCTGACATAACTATCGGACCAGCTCGTAGTATTGTGTCGTTCATTGTGCCATTTTCAATGGAGATTAACAGCGGTTTAACACTCGAACCCGTTAAAAAGCAGGTTGATCATATTTAGCCGGTGTAGATAGGAAAAAAATTAACCCTCAATGACTAACGTTAACTTGATTGTTGTATGTGTATCGGTTATTGTTAGCCAGAGATACTGGACAGGAAGGTGAGTTTTAAAAGTGGAAGAATGCCTGTTGGATTTTAAAAGTTCGTGTTCGGGAGTATAGAGTGAAATATCGTGTGGTGTTGTGAAGTTGGGATGTAAAACGAAATCTAGCTTCATGCTGTTTGAAAGGTTTGAAATATGTTTCCATCTTGGATTAAACATTTAAAACACAATATGTGAGGATTGTACTTTATACGATACGCCATTGTTGGAGGGCCCTGTCTCCAGGGTTTGGGTTGTAGCTTTCGAACCATTTACAGGATTACACACCGAGCCTCCAACACAGACGCCAGTCTCCTAAATATTAAATATGATTTTATTCTCCTTAACATGTATAAATGTAATCCTTAAATGTAATGTCACATTCGGAAAACAAGACATGAGGGGTTATCGGAACGTTAGAAAAGACCGAACGGACAGTATTGGGGGATGATGTTATTTGGGAGTCTATATAGAATCATCTGATCCGACTCCTAACAACCAAAAACAACAAATGGAACCTGGAAGGAAAGGAAATGTCAAGTTTGCTGACCAGAAGGCCCGTAAAAAATCAAAATCGACTACTGACAAAAGAAATTCGAATAAATTAGCTTTTGTTCAGAAGAGTTCGAACGAAAATGTAGACGACCGGAAAGAGCCGGACAAAACGTCAACTGACCTACGTACAGCTGAAACTACTGGTCAGTTGGATTGGGACAATAGAGTGACCGATGAGAATTCGAACTGTAATCATACGACACAAAAACAATCGGAGATGACAGCAAATGGTCATCAAGAAACTCTTCTTGATAAATCGGACAAAGTCACGTGCGGCCTGACAGCTCCGGCCAAAACAGAAACTGATGAAAAGAACGGACACGTAATAGATGACGGCCTGTCATATGAGGCCAAAGTCGCGACGGACGAAACTGGAAGCATAAAAATACCAACAAGAGTACAATCTGCAACCAGCAAAGGAAGCAGCTCTGACGATGTGGGCTCTGAGATCATTACACTCAATATAGGGGGATTCAAGCATCAGACAAAGTTAGAAACAATTTCTCAGTTTCCGACAACCAGACTGGCTAAATTAGCCGATTCGGCTAGATTGACTGGGAAACGGGAATATTTCTTTGACCGACACCCGACCTTATTTGGGTACATTTTGAACTTTTACAGGATTGGGAAACTGCACGTGCCGATAAGTCTGTGTGGTCCCTTATTAAGAGAGGAACTCGACTTTTGGGAAATAGACGATAAAGATATCGAAATGTGTTGTTGGGTTCACTACATCAGTTTCGAAGACACGCTTGAAATGATCGATAGATTTGAACAAGATGATAAGCGTACACAGAACTCTGCACGAAACGTGGGACCAAACGATCCCTGTTGGTACCGCCACAGGCCCAGAGTGTGGAGAGCCCTACAGGACCCTTATTCCTCTAAAGGGGCCACGGTAAGTAGTGCCCAACATTTGTACACGCGTGTGTTCAGGATATCTCATTTAAGGCTTTATGCCACCATACAAATTAAACCATTGCTTGTGTTAGAGTGACCTCCCTTTAATAATATCAAATTAATATTAAGAGTAATGATTTGAGTGTGATCTTTTTTTTTAATTAATATGTCAATATGTACTTTTAAAATGCGTCATCAATTCTTGTGTACCTTACTTGCAAACGTGTCATCATATTCTTGTGTAACTTTCGTAAGAAGATACCAGTAGCAGTTGGTTAGCATGTATCCTTTGACTGGTAATGCCCTAAAGTCTATTTATGCGTGATGAGAATTTCACAAGGTTGTTTCAATTCCACACCCGTTTTTGCCTTTTAATTTTCGCGTTTAATCTCGATTCTATTATTGATATTTTTCGAATAATCAAACGTCCGCATTCTATCTCTCGCTATTTTATCACCTCGAGAAAATTAGATACACATGATAAATGCATGAAATACGTTATGATATCGACATGGGGGTATGGTGATGGCAGAGGGTTAACGAAAGTTGTTACGACGAAGTATATAGAAGGGTCGAGGGCAGTAGAGGGTTGCTATTTTTTAAGTGTATAATCGGATCAGTCCATTCATGCATAAGGGTATATATTACGCGGAAACAGTCGTTGATCCCATTTGATTATTAATGCTGGAGTTATTTAAGGGATTCATGTCCCACTAACTACACTAGAAAACTTCACTTAAGTTTCCATATATTTCGCTTTGATTGTAACTGTAATAAGACTGGTGTACGATGCTTCTTCAATCGGGAACCGTCGGTACTTTCCGTAAACGAGAATTTTCTCCATTCCTACCTTCGCCGTTCTACCTTCTTTCACACCTTGTAAAAAAATCTTTATAACGTGAGTTTTAAAGTTAGGTTTAATGTCTATTTCGACAATGAAATGCACTGTTCATCTCAAAAATGTTATTTTTGTCCTCAAGGAGATGAACTGATTTAAGTTTTTAGCGTATTTCTATATTCTATTTCTGTTTTATTCGTCTGAATTTGTATTAATTGTGTCTGAAATAAAAGAAATTATATAATGTTTACACTAAATATATTACGGTCCATGTACACAGATGTAAGATGAAAATATTGGCATAAAACTGAAATATTTATATTTAAATACATAGACAGTTCGATCGAGGTAACACAATTTTCTGTGATCGGATTCAACAGTACTGTACAACGTTATCATTCTGCGGATGCTTAACTTTCAGACCAAAATTCTCAGCTTTAAAATTTTGTACGGGTGCTATGCGAAATTCAAACCCAATAATTTGTTCCGTGGTCAGTATACACGGTCCGCGAAAATATTGGCCCCTGAAAATAAAACGCTAGACATCATAATTATAGTCTCTGTTTTCGTAAATTTATAAAATCATGAAATTTGTTTTCAGCCTTTTTAGTCTTGTTTCGGGAACAGTATTTTATAATGAAAAAAAATCGGTCAAAGCTTAAAAAAAACTTCGTTTTGTCCTTAAATGCCAGCCAACCCCTCCCCACTCCCACCACCCTTTAAAAAAACAACTTAAAACAACACTGAATGCATACATTTTTTTTTATCTTCATCCAGTTTTTTAAAGGAAAGCAAAACAGTTAAGACTATGAGTATCAGTTGGTCTCGTGCGAGTTGTAAACATGAAAGAGAACACGTATCACTATGACAGATAGAGGTTTCATTGCGAACTCTTTATGGAATGTAGGGTACCAAATTTCAAATGCATGCTTTATCATCATAAATATTAAGAAAACACATCAAGCTTAACCTAGTATTCTGATCCCTGGTTCTTCATGCAGAATACACAGCAAGCGTTATGCAGAGAAAGATCATAAATAATTTAATCCGAGTCAGCCAAAGTTTTGACTTCTATCCAAAATCCAAATCGATTATTGATTCCTAAATCCGAACGTAAAACAACTGTAAAAGCGTGATTTTCATATTCACAATACGCAACTTAAGCTCCTCGCAGTATTTAGTTACATAACGTGGGGTTTTGACGTCGGTGTAACCGTAAAAAGTTAAAATGGCCTAGACGTATATATATAGAATGTTGTTGTATACTAATCCATTCTCTGATAAATATTTTTCTAAATTATAAGAATCTTCTAGGCGACGGACTGTGTCACGGTATTAACGTGTTCTTACTCATTGCTCATGTATGCATATATATATATATAAGCGGAGTGAGAGAATGGGGGAAAAGGGGACGGGTGGAATGGCAGGAAGAGAATAGGCTGTGGAACGGGCGGGAAACGAGGGGCGGTTTACAGTGGCACTAGGGATGAAGGGGGCAGGGAGAAAGTAGGACGGGACGGGCGGGATGGAGGGAGAGGGAAGGAGGGGCAGGGATTCAGGGAGTAGGATGGGACGGACAGGATAGGAGTGGATAGGAAAGGGGAGGGGTTGAAGGGACAAAATATAATTAAGTGTTAGTGTTTAATACATTGAAGCATAAACTGAGTATCATTTAGACTATTTCCTACTTTATGCAGCCGACCTGTAATTTGTGTTAAGGTTGTGAGTTACCCATCGCATTATACATGAACACCCAGTTAAGGGTGTATGTTACCTTACACATTAAACATGAACACCCATTTAAGGGTGTATGTTACCTTACACATTACGTATGAAATTCCAGTTAAGGGTGTATGCTACCTTACACATTATGTATGAAATTCCAGTTAATGATTATGCTATCTACCTTACACATTATGCCTGAAATTCAAGATAGGGGTGCATGCTACCTTACACATTATACCTGTTATTTGTGTTAAGGGTGAACGCTACCTTACACTTTATACCAGTAACTTGTGTATAGGGTCCGCCGTGCTTGGCAGCGACCTTACACATTATGTATGAAATTCCAGTTAAGGGTGTAAGCTACCTTACACATTATGTATGAAATTCCAGTTTAAGATTATGCGATATACCTTACACATTATGTATGAACTTCCAGATAATGATTATGCTATATAGCTTACACATTATGTATGAAATTCCAGTTAATGAATATGCTATATACCTTACACATTACGTATGAAATCCCAGTTAAGGGTGTATGCTACCTTACACATTATACCTGTAATTTGTGTTAAGGGTATATGTTTCCTTACACATTATACCTGTAATGTGTGTTAAGGGAGTACGCAACCACAAACATTATATCTGTAACTTGTGTTAAGGGTATATGTTACCTTACACATTATACCTGTAATTTGTGTTAAGGGTATATGTGAAATTCCAGATAATGATTATGCTATATAGCTTACACATTACGTATAAAATTCCAGTTAATGATAATGCTATATACCTTACACATTATGCCTGAAATTCAAGATAGGGGTGCATGCTACCTTACACATTATACCTGTTAGATGTGTTAAAGGTGTATGTTACCTTACACATTAAACATGAACACCCATTTAAGGGTGTATGTTACCTTTCACATTACGTATGAAATTCCAGTTAATGATTTTGCTATATACCTTACACATTATGCCTGAAATTCAAGTTAGGGGTGTATGCTACCGTACACATTATACCTGTTAGATGTGTTAAAGGTGTATGTTACCTTACACATTACGTATGAAATTCCAGATAATGATTATGCTATATAGCTTACACATTATGTATGAAATTCAAGTTAATGAGTATGCTATATACCTTACACATTATGCCTGAAATTCAAGTTAGGGGTGTATGTTACCTTACACATTATGTTTGAAATTCCCGTTAATGATAATGCTATATACCTTACACATTATGTATGACATTTCAGTTAATGATTATGCTATATACCTTACGCATTATGTATGAAATTCCAGTTAATGCTTATGCTATATACCTTACACAATATGTATGAAATTCCAGTTAATGCTTATGCTATATACCTTACACAATATGTATGAAATTCCAGTTAATGCTTATGCTATATACCTTACACATTATGTATGAAATTCCAGTTAATGCTTATGCTATATACCTTACACATTATGTATGAAATTCCAGTTAATGATTATGCTATATACCTTACACATTATGTATGAAATGTATATATCACCTTACACGTTATGCACTTCATTTGTGTTAAGGTTGTATGCTATAGTTTATACTTTAAATGCTAACTTACAAGTTCTATTTCTTATGTGCATTAGAAAGAATGCAACTTTGTGTTGGAGACGTCTCACTCAAAATCATTCTAACAGAAAAAGAGTTGCACAAGTTTTTCGTTAACCTTTTAAATTCCTTATCAATTTACCACCCAAAATGTAATTATCTATACAACCCTTTTGGAAAAGCATACATGTCAGGGGCCGCGTTGGCCAAGTGGTTAAGGCGTCTGACATTCTGCTACCACTAGCCCTCCACCACTGCGTTACGGGTTCGAGACCTATGGGGGCAGTCGCCAGGTACTGGCCGTAGGTCGGTGGTTTTTCTCCGGGAACTCCGGATTTTCTCCACCACCAAAACCTGGCACGTTCTTAAATGACCATAGCTGTTAATAGGACGACCAACAAAAACAAACCAAACCAAGCATACATGTCATAATAAAGTGAGAGATAAATATTGATATCCTTTTTTCTTCTGTTTCTTTCACAGTTTTATGCGGTCACTTCTCTGCTGGTTGTACTCTTGTCGATTTCCGTCTTCATCCTCGAGACGCTTCCGTACTTCGAGGCACTCACCGTCCATGCCACGAGCGCAGGTTCCAATATCACGAGCGATATGTTACGTCACGAGCTGGATATATTTTACGACATCACACCGTACGACATTCTGCTCATCATTGACAATTCGTGCAACGTCTTTTTCTTCTTGGAATTTTTGGTCAAGCTTCTGACGGCACCGTCCAAGAAGGGCTTTCTCACCACGCCATTAACGATCATAGAAGCTATATGCATCGTTCCATATTACATAGCCGTGGCCATCGTTTTTCTTCATCCGGACCCTATTACACTTTTCACGTTCATAAGAGTGCTATTCGCCTTTCGCGTGCTTCGAATTTTTCGGATTTTTATTCTTATGAAACATTTCTTGGCTTTGAAGATCCTGATCTACACAATCAAGGCTAGTACCAAAGAGCTATTCCTTCTACTGCTTGTAGTGATAATTGGCGTCGTCATCTTCGCCTGTATTGAGTATTACATGGAAATGTTCTCGACGGAAGAGAGCGACTTCAAACACATCCCTCTTGCTTTTTGGTGGGCTATCGTTACCATGACGACTGTCGGTTATGGTGACATGACGCCGAAATCTGGACTTGGCTATCTTGTTGGGTCGTTGTGTGCCATTTCCGGTGTCCTGGTTATTGCCTTGTCCGTTCCTGCCATTGTCAACAATTTTACACTGTATTACACGCATGCGCAGTCACGAGAAAAACTTAAACAACGAAAAAGAAAGTTTCAAATAGAAAGATGGAATAAACTTATGACTACAACTGTGTACAAAATTAAATTCAATAAAACGGAAGACAAAGGTCATTCGGGGTTCAAGACAATGATGAACGGTCTGATGCAAACTGGAGACTCGACGCCGAAAATTAATTCGGTGACCCCACTTTACCCGGAAGTGGGTTTAGAACAACCGACAGCTTCCGGTCTGAAAACTGAGGGTTCTGAAAACGATGATGCTGATTCAACGGTGACGGAGGATGTTAAAAACACCTTCAAGTCATCGACTTAAATGAATCCTTAAATGACGAAAGTCTGATGGAGGATATTGAATCGTCTGTGTCGGAAGTTAAATCGCATATTGTCGAATGAAGTTCAAACCGGAAGTAGTTTCTTACAAAACTTTCGGCAACGGAAGTTAGAAATAAATGCCTTTTTGCGTTCGGGATAAATTGGCGAAATCCTTTTTTTCACGTGCCTTTGACGTTTAATACGGAAAGATTCCCTGGCTAGCAGGGTGTTTATTGTGTAGAAGCGGTAAACCCCCATAACAAATGCATCACGCCGATGTCTGTGCTATGCTGGAGTCCCCAGATATTTGGATATGTTTCTTGCAATGGCAGTTCCAGAGAATGACACTTCATCATGACGTCACAATAACAACACCCATTTGTATTGTGACGTCACACAAAGCGCTGCACTCATTCCCTGTCAGTGCACGAGACGTGAATTGGGAAAATGTTTCTTCTGTTGAAGAAAACCTCAGTTGTTTGTGAACTGTTAGTGACGTAGGAAATGCGACAAAAAAATGTTGAAAGAAGAAATATAAGGGAAAAAAGCAAACTCCCTCTGGTATCGAGTTGGGGTACCTGTGACGTCATACCTGTAAATTCTTGCCTTGACGTCATCAACTCACTTTGAATTTCACCATAATAATTGCAAAATATGCACGAGCCTAACCAAAAAGTTCGACTACTCGTGTTGTGTAGTTTGCCATGACGTCACAGCATAATAACGTCATCTGTGTTTTCAGTTGAACGTTATCGAGTCTTTTCGAGATCCTTGGAAAATTACATGGAATATTTCATTCTGATATTGATAACAATAGTTGATAAGGAAAATCGCCATCCGGGTTCTCAATATTGTATACAAAGCTCTCCATTGCAATCTTATTTATTTTTAAAGAGTCGGTAACTGTAATACAATGTTTAAATTCATTGCATGTTTTTCCCGAACTTGCCGAAAAGTGCCGAAGATGTACAATTTTAGTGTTATATGTTATCAGTAATCTTTGGAAGAAAGAAATTAACATAAAAATGACGTAATATATGTTATTACGTCATTCACCACCTCATAATACTACAGTGAATGTACCGACGGTGACTGAAGTCTTATACCTCATTGTCCCAGATCTTGCTTGCCCTTCTTGTCAATGTTGAATTTGTAAAAACTAAAGTTCACTTATTTTTGACGAACATGATCATTACGATTGCATTTTATATTATTCATTCTGAAATATTTCAATTCGGATAAAAATTCGAGGCGAACACATTTATTTGCTATCGGTTCGTGGTGTTGATCAAAGCAAACATATATACTGTATACGTAGCCAGATAAAAGTGGCGATCATTACCAAAAAATTACAAATGTGACGTCATCTGTTCTAGTCATAATAGGTTTGAACAATTTTTTTTTTTAACACAGACAGTTGAATTTATCTTACTATGTACAGTGGCATAAAAGATATCTATAATTTTTGTTAAGGGTATGCACTACCTTACACATTATACCTGTTATTTGTGTTAAGGGTGTATGCTACCTTACATATTATATCTGTAACTTGTGTTAAGGGTATATGCTACCTTACACATTAAACCTGTAATTTGTGTTTAGGGTGTACGCTACCTCACACATTATATCTGTTATTTGTGTCTAGGGTGTACGCTACCTCACACATTATACCTGTAATGTGTGTTTAGGGTGTACGCTACCTCACACATTATATTTGTTATTTGTGTTAAGGGTATACGCTACCTTACAGTTTATACCTGTTATTTGTGTTAAGGGTATATGTTACCTTACACATTATACCTGTAATGTGTGTTAAGGGAGTACGCAACCACAAACATTATATCTGTAACTTGTGTTAAGGGTATATTCTACCTTACACATTATATCTGTAATTTGTATTAAGGGTATATGTTACCTTACACATTATACCTGTAATGTGTGTTAAGGGTATATGCAACCTTACACATTATATCTGTAACTTATGTTAAGGGCATATGCTTCCTTACACATTATATCTGTAAATTGTGTTAAAGGGTGTACGCTATCTTACACATTATACCTGTTATTTGTGTTAAGGGTGAACGCTACCTTACACTTTATACCAGTAACTTGTGTTTAGGGTGTACGCTACCTTTACACATTATACCTGTTATTTGTGTTAAGGATATATGCTACCTTACACATTATACCTGTTATTTGTGTTAAGGGTGTATGCTAACTTACACATTATACCTGTTATTTGTGTTAAGGGTATATGCTACCTTACACATTATACCTGTAATTTGTGTTAAGGGTATATGTTACCTTACACATTATACCTGTAATTTGTGTTAAGGGTATATGCTACCTTACACATTATATCTGTTACTTGTGTTAAGGGTATATGTTACCTAAAACATTATAGCTGTAACTTGTGTTAAGTGTATATGCTACCTTACACATTATATCTGTAACTTGTGTTAAGGGTATATGCTACCTCACACATTATATCTGTAACTTGTGTTAAGGGTATATGTTACCTTACACATTATACCTGTAATGTGTGTTAAGGGAGTACGCTACCTTACACTTTATACCAGTAACTTGTGTATAGGGTGTACCGTACCTTACACATTATATCTGTAACTTGTGTTAAGGGTATATGTTAACTTACACATTATATCTGTAACTTGTGTTAAGGGTATATGTTTCCTTACACATTATACCTGTAATGTGTGTTAAGGGAGTACGCTACCTTACACTTTATACCAGTAACTTGTGTATAGGGTGTACGCTACCTTACACATTATATCTGTAACTTGTGTTAAGGGTATATGTTAACTTACACATTATAGCTGTAATTTGTGTTAAGGGTATATGTTTCCTTACACATTATACCTGTAATGTGTGTTAAGGGAGTACGCAACCACAAACATTATATCTGTAACTTGTGTTTAGGGTGTACGCTACCTTACACATTATACCTTTAATTTGTGTTAAGGGTATATGTTTCCTTACACATTATACCTGTTACTTGTGTTAAGGGTTTAAGCTACCTTCAACAAGTTACCCGTTGTTTGTGTAAATTTTGTATGCTACCTTACACATTATACCTGCAATTTGTGTAAATGATGTATTTTACCTTAAACATTCTAACTGTTATTTGTGTTAAGGGTGTACGCTACCTTACATATCATACCTGCAATTTGTGTTAAGGGTGTACGCTACCCTAAACATGTTACCCGTTATTTGTGTTAAGGTAGTATGTTACCTTACCAATTATACCTGTGCTATTTGTTAGGGTTAAGGTTATTTTCTGCCTGTCATTTGTGTAAGGGTTACATGGAATCATTCATGATATCTTACACATTATCTCCCTGATTTGTTCTAGTATAAGATTGTAGACTTAATTGTTGGATGGCATTCACGGCGATATGTTTGCCTTCTGAAAACAGTCCAATGTTGAAATCATCCAATTTGTCAACAAAAAATGTGATAGGTAAATGAGTATGCGTGAGAAATTTTGATAACCTTTTTTCCCCATTTGAACGACCATATTTATTCGCTTATATAGAACTCAGATTGCTAGAAACTATTATCATTAACTTTTCTAATACTACTTTTAACCATTTACAGACATTAAAATACCTATTTATGTATGTTTTTGTCGTTTTTTTCAATTATTTATCTGTCAACAATGTATGTCAGCAAAGTCATGAAAACATAACAGAAGATTTAAAAAGATATGTTCCAAGAGAGTTGTGTACATGGAAGAAAGGCAGACACATGTCCCACGGAGGTCTTTAACTTGTAACAGAGGGTTTAAAGAGACGAATCCCAGGGAGGTCTTTAACTTGTAACAGAGGGTTTAAAGAGACATGTCCCAGGGAGGTCTTTAACTTGTAACAGAGGGTTTAAAGAGACGTGTCCCCAGGAAGTCTTTAACTTGTAACAGAGGGTTTAAAGAGACGTGTCCCACGGAGGTCTTTAACTTGTAACAGAGGGTTTAAAGAGACATGTCAAACGGAGGTCTTTAACTTGTAACAGAGGGTTTAAAGAGACGTGTCCCGAGGAAGTCTTTAACTTGTAACAGAGGGTTTACAGACACATGTCCCACGGAAGTCTTTAACTTGTAACAGAGGGTTTAAAGAGACATATCCCACGGAGGTCTTTAACTTGTAACAGAGGGTTTAAAGACACATGTCCCAGGGAGGTCTTTAACTTGTAACAGAGGGTTTAAAGACACATGTCCCAAGGAGGTCTTTAACTTGTAACAGAGGGTTTAAAGACACATGTCCCAAGGAGGTCTTTAACTTGTAACAGAGGGTTTAAAGACACATGTCCCAGGGAGGTCTTTAACTTGTAACAGAGGGTTTAAAGACACATGTCCCAAGGAGGTCTTTAACTTGTAACAGAGGGTTTAAAGAGACGTGTCCCACGGAGGTCTTTAACTTGTAACAGAGGGTTTAAAGAGACGTGTCCTGAGGAAGTCTTTAACTTGTAACAGAGGGTTTAAAGAGACATGTCCCACGGAGGTCTTTAACTTGTAACAGAGGGGTTAAAGAGACGTGTCCCGAGGAAGTCTTTAACTTGTAACAGAGGGTTTACAGACACATGTCCCACGGAAGTCTTTAACTTGTAACAGAGGGTTTAAAGAGACGTGTCCCCAGGAAGTCTTTAACTTGTAACAGAGGGTTTAAAGAGACGTGTCCCCAGGAAGTCTTTAACTTGTAACAGAGGGTTTAAAGACACATGTCCCAGGGAGGTCTTTAACTTGTAACAGAGGGTTTAAAGAGACATATCCCACGGAGGTCTTTAACTTGTAACAGAGGGTTTAAAGAGACGTGTCCCCAGGAAGTCTTTAACTTGTAACAGAGGGTTTAAAGAGACGTGTCTCGTGGAAGTCTTTAACTTGTAACAGAAGGTTTAAAGAGACATGTCCCGAGGAAGTCTTTAACTTGTCACAGAAGGTTTAAAGAGACGTGTCACGAGGAAGTTTTTAACTTGTAACAGAAGGTTTAAAGAGACGTGTCCCGAGGAAGTCTTTAACTTGTAACAGAGGGTTTACAGACACATGTCCCACGGAAGTCTTTAACTTGTAACAGAGGGTTTAAAGAGACGTGTCCCACGGAGGTCTTTAACTTGTAACAGAGGGGTTAAAGAGACGTGTCCCGAGGAAGTCTTTAACTTGTAACAGAGGGTTTACAGACACATGTCCCACGGAAGTCTTTAACTTGTAACAGAGGGTTTAAAGAGACGTGTCCCACGGAGGTCTTTAACTTGTAACAGAGGGGTTAAAGAGACGTGTCCCGAGGAAGTCTTTAACTTGTAACAGAGGGTTTACAGACACATGTCCCACGGAAGTCTTTAACTTGTAACAGAGGGTTTAAAGAGACATGTCCCGAGGAAGTCTTTAACTTGTCACAGAAGGTTTAAAGAGACGTGTCCCGAGGAAGTTTTTAACTTGTAACAGAAGGTTTAAAGAGACGTGTCCTNGTCCCCAGGAAGTCTTTAACTTGTCACAGAAGGTTTAAAGAGAAATGTCCCGAGGAAGTCTTTAACTTGTAACAGAAGGTTTAAAGAGACATGTCCCGAGGAAGTCTTTAACTTGTCACAGAAGGTTTAAAGAGACATGTCTCGTGGAAGTCTTTAACTTGTCACAGAAGGTTTAAAGAGACGTGTCCCGAGGAAGTCTTTAACTTGTAACAGAAGGGTTTAAAGAGACATGTCCCCAGGAAGTCTTTAACTTGTCACAGAAGGTTTAAAGAGAAATGTCCCGAGGAAGTCTTTAACTTGTAACAGAAGGTTTAAAGAGACATGTCCCCAGGAAGTCTTTAACTTGCAACAGAAGGTTTAAAGAGACGTGTCCCGAGGAAGTCTTTAACTTGTAACAGAAGGTTTAAAGAGACATGTCCTGAGGAAGTCTTTAACTTGTCACAGAAAGTTTAAAGAGACATGTCCTGAGGAAGTCTTTAATCTGTAACAGAAGGTTTAAAGAGACATGTCCCAAGGAAGTCTTTAATTAGTAACAAACGGTTTAAAGAGACATGTCTCGTGGAAGTCTTTAACTTGTAACAGAAGATTTAAAGAGACATGTCCTAAGAAGGTCTTTAACTTGTAACAGAAGGTTTAAAGAGACATGTCACAAGGAAGTCTTTAACTTGTAGCAGAAAGTTAAGAGATATGTCCCAAGAAAATCTTTGACTTGTAACAGTAGTGCACAAATATTTTTAATTCTCTTTCGTTTTATTTTATCGATCGTAAATCAAGAAAAACTCTCGAGGGTTGCGTAGATGATATTTGCATTGCTTCTGCAAGGATAGTAGCCTTTTGTGGGTAACCGAATAACTCAGGATAGCACAGGCATGTTCACAGGCAATGTTCACAGGCATGTTCGGGACAATCGTGATGTGTCGAGTTAACACATTATCAGGTCCTTGTGAGCGATATTCGTCATCAAAACTCTCCGTGTCATCTTCGACAGTGTAACAATTTCCCTTCATCTTAGTTGCCACAGTATTTTTGATCAGAAATGATACAATCCAGTATCGAATGGCCCTGTCTGATTTTCATTTGGCACCGGTCACTGAAGAAACATTATCAGGTCCTTGTGAGTGATATTCGTCATCAAAACTCTCCGTGTCATCTCCGACAGTGTAACAATTTCCCTTCATCTTAGTTGCCACAGTATTTTTGATCAGAGATGATACAATCCAGTATCGAATGGCCCTGTCTGATTTTCATTTGGCGCCGGTCACTGAAGAAACGTTACATTGTAGTTTAACTGTATCGCACACAATCTTCTTATTCAAATAAATGACCTTGACCTCACTTTGAATTTAGCCGGGTAAAAAGGAATAAGAATCTTTCAACAATGATCCAAAAAGTGTAGAAATGCCATCAAGTTTATTTAAAGAATAAGTGTACAAAGTTAGGAGTAAATCTCAGCTAGAACTAGAATTTTGTTTTTGTCAACAAAAACATATCTCCCCTTATTAGCCAATAGACAAACTTTGGTATAAAAAATTAACACCCGAATTTAAAATGCGACACTCATACTTCCCAAGATACATTAAAACTATAGCAAGTTTGGTCAATGTAGGTGAAATAACATGGAAGTTATGCCGGGAACAAACTTCGGTATTAAAAATAAACAAAGGGCCATAACTCTGTATATAGAGGGGCACAAAACCTGATTTTAATGCGAGAGATTCAACCTTTCCAAGATACATTAATATGATAAGTTTGGTCAACGTAGGTGAAATAACATGGAACCTTTGCTCCGGAGAAACTTCGGTATTAAAATTAAACAAAGGGCCTTAACTCTGTATATAGTGAAGCATACCTTCTGTGGACTGAAAATGTTGCACTTATTTGACCTTTGACCTTGAGGGGAAGGTCACAGTGACTAAAATAATTCCAGTGCACTGCACACCTTCTGTTGGTGATGCATGCATACCTAAAGTTTCATGGAGATATCTTTAACGGTTTAAAAATTATGGCTCAGACAAGTTGCGACTAGAAGAACCAGTACTAATACAATATGTCTCCCTTCATTCCAAGGGGAGACATAATTATAGAGAAGTTGAAAATATCTTACCAATAAGGGAGTAGGATGGGCCAAATCAGAGGCAATGGTAGCCATCTTGGAATTTTGGTTCCGCACAAAAAGTAACAACACTTTACCAAGATATTAAATTTGTAAGAGCCTAAGTTTAAAGTCAATCGTATTAGTGGTTCTGAAGGTGTCAAACATGGCAAAACAGTCCGTCAAACAGACGACCGACAATGATGGAGGAAGGTGGATAATAGCTGGGACAAACCAGCACCACCACACACCCTGTTATAAAACAGTCCGTCAAACAGACTACCGACAATGATGGAGGAAGAGAGGAAGGTGGATAATAGCCGGGACAAACCAGTACCGCCCTACACCTTGTTATAAAACAGAAACGAACAGCACAACACAGCAACATTTCATAATGGGTTTTATTGTTATTATTATCATTAATATTACCAATGTATATTATTCAATGAAAATACATTCGATCACGAGAGTTAAATATCTAGTCTATACGTCTCATATTACATACACATGTGTTAAAAGTTGGCAAACAGGTCATCTTCATAAAATCCCTACCGTCGGGGCCTACACACAATGAAGAATGCTCTACCAGTTCTGTGGGAGTAGACTTTAACCAAAGTCTGACCATGATATAGGTCAACTTATCGCCAGTTAGCATCTGTAAACGGGCAGATACTATATATAGGTAAAAATGAAACCTATCTGATCCGACCCGGAGTATTCAGACATCCTGTCTTATCTGACCACCTAGTGTTCCGATATCCTGTCTAATCTGACCCCAAGTGGTCAATCATTCTGTCTAATCCGACCACCTTGTATTNCCCCCCCCCCCCCCCCCCCAGTGTTCAGTCATCATGTCTTTACCAACTAGTGGTCTGACATCCTGTGTAATCCAACCCCTGAGTATTCCAGCATCAAAGCTAATCTAACATAATGCTGTGATCCATTTCAAATAAGACCAATGTATTGTGACACCTGTCTAATCTGACCGACACTCAGTGTCGGATATGAGAGGCTTCATCGACATACTGTCAGAGACCGTGTACATCAGGTCAGCCTGTATGTACAGGTTTTTCCTGCAATTTTTCACAGAATCCCTGATGTATGGTTGAAATCATTAATTAGTGGATACAATATGTAGTGATAAATGAAAAGCTGTTATTGAAGCAACAGATCGTACGAGATTGTCCTGCCTGTTGCCTCCCACCTTGGTCAACATTTACACGGCCACCGCCACATACACACAGGGTCTGTTAAAACCATGGCAACCCTCAACCTTATATAACACACCCGCTTACCATAGGATATTCTACTAATGACTTGGTTTGTACAGGGCTTACATAATTATTTCAATGTAAATATAAGTGATAGTTGTATGCAGTTATAAATGGCAGCTTTATCACCATGACAACAGGAAACATACCGTCAAAGTGGGTTTTTTCGCAGGGCTCTTATTTTCACGTTTTTCTAAGTGGACATTTTTCTGCAAAAAAACCCCACACCCCATGAAGCTAATAGGATATCAATGAATCCATTCTCCCCGTAGCACTTTGTGTCATGGCTAATTAATAGACCTGCAATTTGCGGGGGAAAAAAAGATACGTCAAAAATTACCTTTTAATGAAATCCACAAAAATTGTGGACCATGCAAAAAACAAGACTTTTACAGTAACCAAATAAATATTCAGTTGATATGTTACAAAAGCAATGGCAGCAGTTAAATGGATTTTCACATTCGTTTTCCACTTCACCTAAATGATACACACTTGCTTATAGATCTCAAAAAGATTTCTAACTTGTTCGTCACTTACTGCACCATTCGTTTTCTGTAAAGGTCAGTTAAGTGAACAGATGTCTAGAGTTATCTGCCCCTTACAATCAATAGGCCTCTATACAGTGAAATCTGTCTAATCTGGCCACTGAATATTCGAACATCTTGACTAATCTGACATAATGCTGTTATTTCAATTATTTTGAAAGTGTCCGAATATAATCAGTGTAGTCCAACACCCTGTCCAGTCTGACCAATACGTAGTGTCCTAAAGGAGGTCGTATTGGACAGGTTTCACTGTGGGACTTCACACTTATACATATAATCAATAGTCTATTCCAGAAAAGGGGGATACTCATTCATAGCTTGTTACATAAAACATATTTCAGTTGTTACTCTCCAGCGAGATAGGACTGAAGTACATGTACATGGCTTGTCATTAATAAATCTCAATTTAACACTTGGCATGGTCAGAACCAAAGTTTAAGGACATCAATAAGTATAGCTTCAGATAATGAAGAGTATAATATAACCTCATTTCTTCAGAAAAAATACGGCCAAACTAAAATTTTTTTATTAAATACTTTCATATAGTTTTTATAGGAGTGTGATTTTGGCTTTAACAATGCTTCATTGAAAACTGCCAAAAAAGAGTTATGGTAGGCACACAAATAAGGGTAGGTAGGATTAATGGATACACAAAATAATTGTTCTTTGGTCTAAGGAGACTTATTCTGAAATCTCTCTCGCAGGTTTAAACTTGTAGCATAATACATGTTTGTCCGTCGGTCTGAATGTGGATGGAAAGAAGAGAAATAGGATGAAGAGGGCAAGATGACCTGATTACTGAGAATATAAGGGAGGTAACAACGCGTATGTCCCATATGACTGATTAGACCAATGGTCGCGAATTCAAACACAATCGTAGAAGCCTTTCATGGCATTCGTCCATAGTGTTTCACGGCACTGTTTACTGGGACGCAGTTTGTTCGTTCGTAAGGGGTTTTAAGGCCTCACAACAGAAACGCAGAAAAAACGAAATCAGTCTACTCTGACCCCTGAATATTCAGCCACCTGCATAATCCAACATTCAGTATACAGCTTAATTATACAGCGTCAATGTGCACCCTGTCAATCGGACCTTCGTCAATGAAAATGAACTTGTTTATATACAAATGAGTGTGCTACCTGTATACCACATTTATCATGCAATAAGCCCAGGCGCCTAAATCATTCACCCCTGGAATTTCATTATTCATTATTATGAACTAATCCAACCTTTGAACAGGAAGAGTTCAAATGTGTCTTCAGGGGTGAAGGGGTAAATACAGGGCGATGAAGTGATAATTCTCATTTCATTGAACCCCAGTAGATATGGGTCGGCTCATTAACAGGCGTGGGCTTACTGACGGATCGATACGGTATGTGTAATGAGTTATATTTACCTTAAATAAAATTATGAAAAATGTTAACATAAGAGGTAGAATCAAAACAGAAACCAAAATTTACAAACTAAATGACAATATCGTGTGAGTAGGGTTTACACCTGTAAACAGCTAGAACCAGAAAAATACACAGGGGCCTGAAATGTCACAAATGTCAATGATGTTTAATTGAACAGCTAGGAGAATTACAGTATATTATAGACATACACAGGGGCCTGAAATGTCATAGATATCAATAATGTTTAATTGAACGGCTAGGAGAATCACAGTATATTATAGACATACACAGGGGCCTGAAATGTCACAGATATCAATCATATTTAATTGAACAACTTACAGGAGTTATATTATACAGATATACAATTTCTTGATCAGTGTAGCAATTAATTAGGTCCCTGTGTATAAAATACCTAATTTTTTGGTAGCTGTCAAGTTATCTGATTTAATAGCGTCTTCAGAAACTTTCTTCACTTGCAAATTCATTTTTATAACTTCTGTCAGGTTGGTTTGGCGAGTTTACCGATCCTGACATTTATGATACCCAACACCTCCTCGTATCAAAAGTTCAGCTACAATGAATTTCTTGTCAGTCTGGACACTTTCCATTCCTCAAAAAAAGCCTGGAATAACTCATTTTCAAATTGAAAGAAGATGTGTTGTAAGAGAAATGTAATTCAGTTTCTGTTTTTAAGCATTGGAAGTTAGTTTTCACGATTACTGCTGTCCGGATTAAGTAAATATTACCGTGTCTCTTATATGTATTTTGTAAAAGAGATTGATTTTATGTACATTTAAATGACGGGATATCAGCATCACTATTGCTAGAGTCACAATATATGGCCAACTTCAAAATTTATCAAAAAGCTTATTGCTTAATCCTTTCACCCCTATGTAACTTTAGTAGACTCTACCATGCATTGATCAGGATGAGTCCATTTTGGTCTACAGTGGTGAAAGGGTAAAGAACTCTGGAAAACTTGGGAAAAGGTGGCAAACTTTTGATTGATCTGTAGAGTATTTGTTCAATACAAAAAAAATAAAACATGAGAAAATATTTGTTCTACAATAATGCCCTATAGGTATACAGGCTGACTACATTGTAATTAATTTGAAACTTGTTTGAACTAAAAACAAAATCTCACATATATTTCTCAACTGAAAACCAAAATAACTACTAAATAAAAATTTCTTAACCATCAAATTGATCATCATATTTTAAAACATGGATAAAAGAATAAAAATAACACATTTAATTTACTGGCGAATCTACCACAGTTGAATGTAATTATCAACTGAATTTTGTTTGCAATTTTGTTCCCTTCATACATCAAGGGGAGACAGAATCTAAAATCATTTTATTTTTTTACATTTTTTCTGTCAATAACTTCATCAGTTCTTATTTTCCAGGACAAAGTTAAGACTTTTACTATCAACATTTGGGGGTTATAGAATCTATATATAATCATTGAGTTTTTAGTATGCTCCGCCAATAATATTAATAATATTATTTTCATGAAATAAAGTGAAGATTATGTATTTACGTCAGAAACTAAATTGGGACCTGAACGATGTGTGCAGGATAACGTGGCCCTATCTCGGTCAAATGTTGTCCGGGCAGCGGCCACCACGACTACATCTACAATCCACATCATACAATAGGCTGGGGTCATAACTGCTCTATTTGGTTTCCGTTAAGAAAAACCAAACTGATATACACAAAATTTTCCAAACTTATGCTAAGAGCATGATCGCAGTTGACTGTAGTCTCTGACAATCAGTACAAATGGATTCCTTGACTGTCGTAGTATGTGCGATGTTTCTACGTTAAAGTCCCGAGTGTTAGGTTATATTTGTCAAGACATATTTGAATGGGAAACATTTTCAACAAATAAATACATATAAACATATGTCTTATTTAGAAGAAGAATTTGAAGTGTGCACAATTTTGAGATTTAAAATATTTCATTTTTTTATTTTATTTTTTGCCTAAGTTTAAACCAGCTCTGAAGAAATTCTGAAATGCCAATTCTGAATAACCTTTGAAAAAGAGTATTTTATGAAATAAGAATGAAATTGCCTGCCTATCTACCCTATCTATTTGAGAACCAAAATTGAAACATAAGAATGAAGTTGACCATACTTTGAACAATGCACTGCAGTGCAAATACTTCAGCACCATTGACACCAAAAAAAGAATAGTCAGCTTACAATGACCAAAAAAATACATAAAAGTTAAAGAACAGGGTTATAATGCACATGGCTCATGAAGTTTATTTTCGAGATACCAAAAATTATTAGTGTTAAGATGTCTTGTGCCTGTCCTCCCCTATATTTTGCAGTGGCATTGTCCACTGAACACAAGACAGAAGGGTCTACAGGACACAATAAGGATGATTTAGACCGGAGTATCTGACTGACTCACCAGGTCCCAGTAATAATTTTGGTGTAAAAAATATTGCTGATAAGTACAAGTTTATTATGTTCGGTATGCATCAACCAGCTGAGAGTGGACACTGGATGATCACAGGATTTCTGCCCCCCTACCTCTACCCCTTCCCCCATCAGAGAGCCGGTTACGGGGCAAATATACACAGTTTTTCCCCCAAACCCGCCAACCCCAATCCCCAATCCCTAAGTGCAAGATGACAAGCCTACAGCTCTAGTACGGGGGCCGGACCTGTACTTACGAACTACAGTAGTAAATTGTTGGAGTAAGCTAGTACTGGATTAGTGGCTAGTGTGACCAAGTCATGACAGATGTCTGAGCGTCTGTTATAGTAAGTCCACAGGCTGTGTGGAGATAACTGGCCATGCGGTCGCCCCGAGAATTAATATTTATATATATATATATATCGGTAAAAACACGACACCCTCACATCCTTATATCACATCCAATGCTGTCTGTCACACGGTCCAAGTAGGTTGCAAAGTTCCCTATATAGTCTAGGGGGCCAAACCAGGCCATTTAAGGGGCTGAAATAAACCCGTCAAGGGGCAACACTGATCCCCTCGGCCCTTAATGTCCCAATTAGGGGCCAGCACGTTCATCACTCCCGGTTGCCAAGCTTCCTTGTCGGGCACTGCACACTCATGCAGGTGTCCGCACTGAACAGGCGACCACATCCAAGGAGCCAAGACGTCCAAAATCACATCCATGGAGTGGCAGGTCGACCATTAAGATAATCAACACCACAGACTAGGAGAGTGTACGTCACGTGGACAGGACACTCTCTAGGGGTGTTGAGTGAAGGATGACTCCTCGATCGGCCGTGCCGTTACACCTTGGGAGCTTGACATCTATAGACCCGGAGTTTCTACCCCGGGTGGATATACAATCACATGGTGGGAGTGTATACTTATGTCTGTGAGGAGAATGAGAAGCTACTGCTACTGGCCGTCAGACTGATCATGCTACCACGTAAACTTGACACATCGTCATTATACGTCGCGTCCAGCGACGCCTGGGCCACCTCCACCGGACTCATCCCCATATCGCTGGTCTCGTGGTCAAAATCTTCCAGGTCACGTTCCTGTCGCGTTTTTGAACTATGAATTTTATCTTTCCTTTCTGCTATCAATTTGCTCCTCTCATCATCCATCTAGAAAGAACATTAGAAATGTTGGTAAACATTTGAAAATCTTTGTTTTTATAATTTACTTCACTTTATAATCTGTTTTATTCAATCAAGTGTAATTTCATCAAAACCATTTCACTGGAATAATATTTGAATAGCCATCATAAACTCATTCACCCCTGAATTTTCATAATGAACTATTCCAACCTTTGAACTTGAAGAGTTCAAATGTGTCTTTAGGGCTGAAGGAGTTAAGGAAATTAATTTCTCACTCCCATTTTGCATTTTGAAAAGAAGCATCTTTTCCCCCCAGCATACGTACAGTAAAACCTTGATATAGTGCCCCTCATTTCATTACTGTTTAACACAAAATGTTTGTGGATACTTACCTTCGTGGTTTGAAGCCAATTTAGATCGTTTCGTGGTACAAACATTAGACACATATATCATTCCAATTTGTTTGTTTTTATTTTCGAGGTTCAATAGCAACCACGAAAAGCACGAATGTTTATACACAACAAACATTTCATGTTATACAGTAATAATTTAATCTTGCTTGTAACAAGCATTTTCATTGGCTTAAAAATTTATGTTATCAGCCCATAACGTAAACAAGAGGCCCAATGGGCCTGCATCGCTCACCTGGTATAAATCTCACACTTGCAACCTTAAAAGTGATCTAAAATAAAGCTACAGGCAAAATATCAGTATTCATGATTAAAGTCATTCAAAAGAACCTGTTAAAAGATTTTAAAACATTTCACCCCTGTTACTTTGAAAGTCGAACAAAGTCATTATGTTGAACAAATTGTATAGCCTTTCATCTCAGTATGCAACTTGCAAAGTATCAACATCCTGGGACCCATGGTTATTCAGAAGAGGTCGTTTAAAGATTTTAAACAAATTTGACCCCTGTGACCTTGAATATAAGTCAAAGTCATTCACTTTAACAAACATAGTAGTCCTTGATCTGACTAAATATCAACATCCTGAGCCTTTTGGTTATTCAGAACAAGTTGTTTAAATATTTTGAACATATTTGCTCCTTGTGACCTTGAATATGATTCAAGGTCATACATTTAAACAAACTTGGTAGCCCTTGATCCTAGTATGCTACTGACTAAATATCATCACCCTGGGCATTTTGGTTATTCAGAAGAAGTTGTTTAATGTTTTTAACATATTTGACCCCTGTGACCTTGAATATGGGTGAAGGTCATTGATTTGAACAAACTTTGTAGCCCTTCATCTCAGCATGCTACTGGCCAAATATAATCACCCTGGGCATTTTGGTTATTCAGAAGAAGTTGTTTAAAAGTTTTTTTAAGACAATTGACCCCTGTGACCTTGAATATAATTGAAGGTCATTCATTTGAACAAACTTTGTAGCCCTTTATCCAAGCATGCTACTGGCCAAATATCATCTCCCTGGGAAGTTTGGTTATCGAGAAGAAGATGTTTAAAGTTTTTAACATATTTGACCCCTGTGACCTTGAAAATGGGTGAAGGTCATTAATTTTAACAAACTTTGTAGCCCTCTATCCCAGTTTGCTTCTAGCCAAATATCCACACCCTAGGCCTTTCGGTTATTAAGAAGAAGTCGTTTAAAGTAAAATATTGACGTCGGACGGACGAACGGACGCCGCGCCAAGGCATAAGCTCACTTGGCACTTTGTGCCAGGTGAGCTAAAAATGACATCGTCGTTTGTAACGTCGCTTTTGTTTGGCTGATACTGCAGCGCAATAATTTCTAAGAGAAAAGCATCCATCAATACAAGTGGATTTCCACAGGGATTGTGTATAGTAGATTAAATTATAAGGATTAACTTGAATGTATTTTTCATGTTATGGAGCTATAACACAAAAAATCCAGAGTGTACTCTCATCATAAACCGCTTTGCGGTTTATTTAGAGTACACTCCGTTTTTTTGTGTTATATCTCCATAACATGAAAAATATATTCAAGTTAATCCTTAAGCGTTTTTCAAGTTGGACACGTTTCACAAAGTATAAGATATTTGAGATATAACACAAAAAATCCAGAGTGTACTCTCATCATAAACCGCTTTGCGGTTTGTTTAGAGTACACTCTGTTTTTTTGTGTTATATCTCCATAACATGAAAAATATATTCAAGTTAATCCTTAAGCGTATTTCAAGTTGGACACTTTTCGCCAGCCTACCTTTTGTTCTAGAAGGGCGCGCCGGAGAGATACGCGCTCCTCGAGCTGTCGTCTCTCTCGCTGGTGCTGGGCCTCAGTCTGCATTTTGATCTTACTCTGGTAGGCCATCAGCAGTTCCAGCTCTTGTTGCAGTCGTTGTTTGAGTTGTTGGGCCTCCATCTCCTGCGAGTCGTCCAGCCGCATCTAAAACATCACACATCAAGTCAAGTGGTATAGGATTATTTTCAGGCTTTTCCAATAAAAGGCAATACAATTTCAAATCGGGACCCAGGTGTCATCAAAAGAAATTGGCAGCACACATGAGTTGAAGAAAGTGACTTGAACCAATCGGAACCCTAAGGCCAAAATAAATTTAAAAAAAATAATTCCGTAACATGTTGGAAAAGTTTAGGCTAATCTTATACTAACAAATAATTCTATATGGTTTATATAGGAGAGTGGTCTGGACTTAACACTGCTTCTTTGAAAATTGCCTTAAAAATTGATGGGTAGGCACAAAAAACTAGGGCAGGTAGGGTTACAAGAAACACCAAATATTGTATGGCAGGGCACTTGAAGAAGGTCATGCTCACCATGAAATATTGATCTTCTAAAAGCTACTTAACCCTTTCACCACTGTAGACCATAATGAACTCATCCATGTCAATGCATGGTCGAGTCTACTCAAGATACATAGGGGTGACAGCAGGGTACTCACATTTTGCTGCTGAAGCATCTCGGCTATACTGGCCTCGTACTGCTCCCCGAGGATGTTTAGTTTGCGGACCTGCTCCTCCTTGAGTTTCTTGACGACGGCCTTCTGTTCGTTTTTAGGCGTGTTTTGCAGTATGTGTTCTTTGAGTGCCTTGTACTGTCGCCGCTGCGTCTGTACCGCCTCGTGGAACTGCTTCCGTATCAGCACCTCCTTTTGCTACAGAATGAAACCATTGCACTGAGTTTGTCACCTCTGATGCTTCTATTACACACACCTGGTCAAACTAGAACTTCAGGTTACAGGGCTAACATACCTCTCCCTGTCCTTTATTAAGGCCTCATTTGGTTTTATTAGACCAAAAAATACCATTTAAAACTAGACAAACTTCTGTATAAAAAAATCAACACAGGGCCATGTGTCTTTAAATAGCGGGGCACGAGACCCGCATTTAGAATACAACACTCCTACTCCCCAAGATACATTAAAACCATAGCAAATTTGGTCAACGTAGGTGAAATAACATGGAAGTTATGCCGTGGACAAACTTCGGTATCAAAAATAAACAAAGGGCCATAACTCTGTATATAGTGGGGCATAAAACCTGATTTTAGTGCGAGAGATTCCACCTTCACAAGATACATAAATATGGTAAGATTGGTCAACGTAGGTAAAATAACATGAAACTTATGCTTCGGACAAACTTTAATAAACAAAGGGCCATAACTCTGTATATGGTGGGGCACGAGACCTAGTTCCAGTGCACTGCACACCTTCTGTGGGTGATGCAGGTATATTTCAAGTTTTGATTAAGATATCTTTAATGGTTAAGAAGTTATGCTGTGTACAAACTTTGGTATTAAGCTTTGGTATTGAGATTCCGCCTACCCAAGATACATAAATATGGTAAGTTTGGTCAACGTTGGTGAAATAACATGGAACTTATGCTCCGGACAAACTTCGGTACACATGTATTAAAATTAAACAAAGGGCCATAACTCTCTATATAGTAAAGTACGAGACATACTTTCAGTGCACTGCACACTGATTCAGAAGCAGAGTACTAATACAATATGTCTCCCTGCATTCGAAGGGGAGACATAATGAAATATAACCTGCATAATTTACAATCTTCTTGACCTTGTATACTGATCAATTTCATAATTGAAATGTACGGATTACTTTATGAGAAGTAATATGGACATGTTACGAAAAGTAGCATAACTCCGCAAAAACAGTGCAGAAATGAAAATTTAACAAATAACTTAAAACTTATTAAAGTTTAAAAAGCTTAATTCAGTTCTTGAGGAGAAATAGACAAAGTTTGTCTACAGACAGAGGGACAGACAAACTGATTCTGGTCCACCCCAACAAATATCATTTTATTGTCCTAAAATAAGTCTGCCCTTCACTTTCAAAGTTTGTATGTGCACCCCTTTAGCTTATTGCAGGATAAATATGGTAACATTCCTAACAATGATAAGAAATAAAGTCAGATCCTATATTTACTTCCTAAAGTATACGTCATCTTTAAAAGTATGCTGAAGATTGATAGTCAAGGGGAGATAATCGATCTTACCTTAAGACTGCGGGGCTGCTGCTTGTGTTCCAACAGATGTTTCTTGCGGAGGTTCTGCTCTTCGAGTGCGTTATACTCTCTCTGATTGTCATGCTCCGTCAGATGCTGCTTTTTGAGGTGGTCGTCGCGCAGCTTCTGTAGCGTCTGGAGCTGGCGGTACTCCAGATCCTGAGTGCCGCTGTGGTGGCGTAGCAGCATGGCATGCTCCATCTCAAGCTGAGCCTGCCGCTTACTCAGCTCCTGCCACAGAAACAGTATACAATCAGTACTTCATAGAAACAGTATACAATCAGTACTTCATAGAAACAGTATACAATCAGAACTTCATAGAAACAGTATACAACCAGTACTTCATAGAAACAGTATACAATCAGTACTTCGTAGAAACAGTATACAATCAGTACTTCATAGAAACAGTATACAATCAGTACTTCATAGAAACAGTTTGCAATCAGTAAAGAAATGTAGAAACATTTCCATTTTATGTCAAATTTGTCCTTCCAACAGCAGTATCACATCATTTTCTAGTTGGTTAAAATGTCTGGACCAGAATAGCATCACATGTCATGCACTTGAACAAATATTCTAAATACACCATAGTATCCACAGTTTTCATCAGAAAGTAAGAGCTTTTCCTTATTGTTATTGAAACTTTACCTCTCCAGTGCCATTGTTTAAACTATAACTCTATACTACCTTCCTATACTTAAGTTAGTAGATCTGATCAATACATTTTTGTTGTTGCGATATCTAAATTGGCATTTATGCCTGAAACCTACAAACAATAACAATTGTTAGACCTGGATGGTTACTTTTTCATTTTGAAACTACCAACAAATAGGCGTAACATTGTGGAGAAGAGGAGTGACTGCCAGTTGCAGAATGGCAAGCAAGACAAGTCCAGATGGTTGTTCAGTTTCTACTATTTGAAGTATACTGCTTCAAGCAACAAACCTCTGCTAAATGTTCCTCCTCCTTTTGATGATATTGTACAAGTTTTCGCCGCCTGAACTTGCGAATTTCAAATTCCATGGAGTCTTTGTGTCGCTTTTCGAGCCCACCCTCCGCCTCCTTCTGACGCTGAAGGAGGCGGTCTTTGTGAGTCCGCACCATGTCATCTCTCTCCTTCTTTGGTGTGCTGCCGTCAATCTCCTGTCAATCAAAAAACCTTTCTTTAATCTAATTCACTCCTGAAATTTCATAATGAACTGTTTCAACCTTTGAATTGGAAGAGTTAAATGTGCCTCCAGGGGTGAACAAGTTGAAATTAGCTTTTCTTATAATTTTATAACAATGTATCAGCCCCAATAGCCACGGAAGTACACCACACAACATGTATGTATCAGCCCCAATAGCCACAGAAGTACACCACACAATTTGTATGTACGAGCCCCAAAAGCCACAGAAGTACACCACACAACATGTATGTATCAGCCCCAATAGTCACAGAAGTACACCACACAACATGTATGTATCAGCCGTATCAGCCCCAATAGCCACAGAAGTACACAACACAACTTGTATGTATCAGCCCCAATAGCCACGGAAGTACACCACACGACATGTATGTATCAGCCCCAATAGCCACAGAAGCACACCACACAACTTGTATGTATCAGCCCCAATAGCCACAGAAGTACACAACACAACATGTATGTATCAGCCCCAATAGCCACAGAAGTACACCGCACAACTTGTATGTATCAGCCCCAATAGCCACAGAAGTACACCACACAACTTGTATGTACCAGCCCCAATAGCCACAGAAGTACACCACACAACATGTATGTATCAGCCCCAATAGCTACAGAAATACACCACATAACTTGTATGTACCAGCCCCAATAGCCACAGAAGTACACCACACAACATGTATGTATCAGCCCCAATAGCCACAGAAGTACACCACATAACATGTATGTATCAGCCCCAATAGCCACAGAAGTACACAACACAACATGTATGTATCAGCCCCAATAGCCACAGAAATACACCACACAACTTGTATGTATCAGCCCCAATAGCCAGAGAAGTACACCACATAACATGTATGTATCAGCCCCAATAGCCACAGAAGTCCACCATACAACATGTATGTATCAGCCCCAATAGCTACAGAAGTACACCACACAACATGTATGTATCAGCCCAAACAGCTACAGAAGTACACCACACAACTTGTATGTATCAGCCCCAATAGCCACAGAAGTACACCACACAACATGTATGTATCAGCCCAAACAGCTACAGAAGTACACCACACAACATGTATGTATCAGCGCCAATAGTCACAGAAGTACACCACACAACATGTATGTATCAGCCCCAATATCCACTGAAAAACATCACACAACATGTATGTATCAGCCCCAATAGCCACAGAAGTCCACCAGACAACATGTATGTATCAGCCCCAATATCCACTGAAGTACATCACACAACATGTATGTATCAGCCCCGATATCCACTGAAGTACATCACAAAACATGTATGTATCAGCCCAAATAGCCACAGAAGTCCACCAGACAACATGTATATACCAGCCCAAATAGCCACAGAAGTACACCACACAACTTGTATGTATCAGCCCCAATAGCCACAGAGGTACACCACACAACATGTATGTACCAGCCCAAATAGCCACAGAAGTCCACCACACAACATGTATGTATCAGCCCCAATAGCCACAGAAGTACACCACACAACATGTATGTACCAGCCCAAATAGCCACAGAAGTACACCACACAACATGTATGTATCAGCCCCAAAAGCCACAGAAGTACACAACACAACATGTATGTATCAGCCCCAATAGCCACAGAAGTACACCACATAACTTGTATGTATCAATCCCAACAGCTACAGAAGTACACCACACAACTTGTATGTATCAGCCCCAATAGCCACAGAAGTACACCACACAACATGTATGTATCAGCCCCCATTGGCCACAGAAGTACACCACACAACATGTATGTATCAGCCCCAGTAGCCACAGAAGTACACCACACAACATGTATGTATCAGCCCCAATAGCCACAGAAGTACACCACACAACTTGTATGTATCAGCTCCAATAGCCACAGAAGTACACCACACAACATGTATGTATCAGCCCCAAAAGCCACAGAAGTACACAACACAACATGTATGTATCAGCCCCAATAGCCACAGAAGTACACCAGACAACATGTATGTATCAGCCCCAATAGCAACATAAGTACACCACACAACATGTATGTATCACCCCCAATAGCCACAGAAGTACACCACATAACATGTATGTATCAGCCCCAATAGCCACAGAAATACACCACACAACATGTATGTATCAGCCCCAATAGCCACAGGAGTACACCACACAACTTGTATGTAACAAACAACCAGTCACTCATATCATCTACTGGATCACCGAACTACTCGGTAGTGAGGCGGACGTAAAACCACTCAAACAATCAACCAGTTACTTACCTTTTTCATTTGTTCCTTATTGACTTTATACTCCTTTTTCTGCATAGTTGAGAACGTCTTTTTCTCAGTGTCATGTGATGTTGATATTTGTTTTATCAGTTTCTTCTCCAAGCCCAGATTATTGCGTGTCTAAGATTAGGAAGAAAATTCAATAACATATTTATAGAAAGGGAAACAATCAATACAGTATTTTTCTCTTAATATCACATCACTTAATATCACATCACTTAATGTCTCTTTTCGGTTAATATCATGTTTTCCTGATGCACCATTTTTCCTGCTATATAATCTATGTTAATCAATGCCGGTTATTATCACTTGTTTTGATATGGATTTCACTTCATGTCACGTTATTTCCGCCACTGTCACCAAAAAAATCACAGGTGGAATAAGTGATGGCATACTTGCCAACTATAAAAAAAAAAATCCATTTGGGAGATTTTGCATGCTAAAAAAATTAAAACATTAATAAAATTTGTGTATACCCCCCCCCCCCCCCCCCCTAGAAACAAAATAACCCTTTAAAATGACAAAATATGAGCTGTTCTTTCAGATGAAATCATTAGATCTTAGAAAATAGGAATAGTTTAGTAAATTCACTGGTTGAAAATACCAAATTTTAGGGTCCACAATCTGGAGTCTCCCTCCTAAATAGGGAGGGTTGACAAGTATGACCATGGTAAGAGACTATGTATAGGATTCTTTGACAATAAAAGATTATAAATTGAAATCTGTGAAAGGGGGAAGGGTTCGTGTGACACAAAAATTAGCCCTGTCTTGTTGCGTGGGGGCCGTGGGGGCCAAGTGGTTAAGGCGTCTGACTGCTACCTCTAGCCCTTCACCACGTGCACTGGGTCGCGGGTACGAGACCTACGTGGGGTAGTCGCCAGGTACTGGCCGTAGGTCGGTGGTTTTTCTCTGGAAACTCCGGCTCTCCTCCACTACCAAAACCTGGCACGTCCTTAAATGACAATAGCTGTTAACAGGACGTAAAACACCAACAAACCAAACCAGTTGTTGCGTGAACTCACCATCTTCTCCTGGTCTGAAGACTGCATCTTACGGATCTTCTCCATCTCCACAAGGAACTTCTGTCGCAGGTTGTCGTACTCCTTATCAAGTCTCTGTTTGTGTTCCTCCATCTCCGTCTGGAACTTCGTCTCGTTCTGTAAGAAACACACAGACACCAAGGGTCAGTTTACACTTCTTGCATCATCACTGGTGCGACGCTTCGCTCTTTCAAATTCTAATTTTCGATTACAAATTCATTAATCAATAGTATCAGTTCATTGCTGAAATCAAAGTGTCAAATGTATTTAATAATGTACAGGATGCATTGAAAGTCATTTACTCTTTTTAATATAATATATATGTAGTATAAAACTGTAGAAATTTGTGTTTCCTGAAATACGTTTGCTCATGAGTCAAGGATAGGTCTTGAATGACTGCACTGATACCCCTGATGTAAACGTACGCTTGAGCGCTAATATATGAGCATGCAATTAGAAGCACATTTCCTTATAGACTCTGTTATATGTTCACTAGGAGCTGAAAAATGCATGGCTACACCTGGATTCAAACCCAGGACCTTCCGAACTCCAGTTGGTCTCTAGCGATTGAAATGTGTGGTCGCCAACGATCAACCCAGTCCTGTTCCACTACATATGAATGTATGTGGGATGGAAATGTCCCATCCGAGGGTACAGAGTTTGGGGCAAAAACCAGGGCTTGTCACGGGTTTTTAATTCAAATTATGTATTTTAAATATGGGTATAAATATCCTAAAAACTCATATATGGTAGAGTTTAATTGCTTACCATTTCATTTTATTGAGGTTGCAAACCACCGTCTTGTTGCAACTTTTTAACCCTTTCACCCGTTTGTAACTTTAGTAAACTCTTCCATGTTTTGATCTGGATGAGTCCATTATGGTCTACAGTGGTGAAAGGATTAAATACTTTAATTTTCTATACCGCTGCAAAGAGCACATCACAGTTTGGTTTACTCTGAAGGTATTTACTTCAAATCATAGATAAGATGGCAATTAATAAATATAAATTCATTAAATCCTAAACAAGACTCATCAAAAGCGAGTAAATGATGTCAAACTTGCTGCTATACGATGTCATCTCGTTGTCTTTGCATTGTGACATCATGCTCAATAGATTTATCTTACATGGTTTTCCATCACGGGAAAAATCTACCCAATTCCCATATTTTGTTAACTCATTCACCCCTGAAGACACATTTGAACCCTTCCAGTTCAAAGGTTGGAATAGTCCATTATGAAATTTCAGAGGTGAATGAGTCAATCAACCTCTGATAATTTTTCTGAGAACAATTTTCAACTTCATCAATACCCAAATTGCAAATTAAATTGTACAATGATTTTCTTGCTCTTTCTGCCCCTTGTAGGTTCAGTGTCGTAATTCTTTACCTGTTGCAGTTGTTTCTGGTGAGTCTTTCTCATTCGCTTGTAGCCCGTGAACTGTTCCTTCATATCATTAGCATGTTCGTGATCCTTCATCTGTTTCGTGACGAGATGGGTCGTCCGGATCGTGGCAAAATTGTTGGCACCTGCCTCCATTCTGTTTATACTCGAGTTTGAAGGCTAAAATATCACAAAATATTTTTCTAGTGAACAGTCAAATAATTGAAAATTATTTTAATATTATTTAAATCCTCTTTAATCTATCTGCTCCAATTATCTGAAAGGTTACAACATTCTAAAATTCATTATGATAAGAAATACAGAGTAATGATCATGATTATGTGATGGAGGATAAACAACATAAACTTAAGGTTATATGCCACATTACACAATAATGATTAGTGTTAGAGTTATCTCCCTTTGATATATTTTAATTCAGCATTTCATTGCTATTTAGAAAAGGCAGCATTCTTGTGTAATTTGATATATATATAGTAATAAAATAGATTCCAANGGACGACGGACGACGTACGACGGACGACGGACGACGGACGACGACGGACGAAAACGGATAGCAATAGGTCACTTGAGCTAAAGCTCAGGTGACCTAAAAATGTAAAATATTCGACAATTTTCTTTGTGTAGAACTCTCTTGAAAAAGAGACTCAAGTCACAGTAAGGTAGCATACACCCTTAAAGCAAGCATGATAAGTATGAGAAATGAGAATGAAAGAAGTTAATGAGTAAATGACAACTTGGGGCCTTATAAAAAATTCTCTGCATACTAAGCATTGGTCATCAAATAATAATGATGAAAAATTAGGCCAATTAAAAATATGTTTCCCTCCTAACCAAACATCTTCAATTTGTTTAGTTTTTAAGAATCAGAATAACATTGTCACTGTTGTACAAGTTTGAAACAGATAATGTTGTCATATCTAGTCGCAATTACCACTTTTTCATGAAAAAACACTTCATCTCATACTTGGCCTACAGATTAAAGAATGATAAAGCTAATGTTATGCTGTTAGTTGGAGTAATATGATGTCACAAAGTCATGTATGATATTAAGTCAGCTCTATGTAATACACATATACACTATTACTTCATCCAAAGATCACGATATAGAGCAAATGTCATGGTTTCTTCAATAATGGTTCAATTGCCGGTCATCTGGGCACTTGAAATGAAGCTCGGCCATTCAATTCTGTTATTCATGATATATGAATGGCAATTTCTAAACTAAACAAAATGTCATGAAAACGTGTGTGTGTGTGTATGATAATGAGGGGGTATGAAGGACGTTGGCAGAGATGCACCTTTTTTGAAACATGTATAATGAGTGTGGTACAAGCTGAAGCAAGTAGTTTCCATATATTTTTTTTAACCTTCAATACCTACATTATCTTTGTCAAAATGACAACATTTGATATAAAAATATAATCCCAGTAGCACAGATGAAATTTGATAAACTGATTGTCGAAAAAATACATGTACGCTACTACTTACTGACAACCACTACATGGTGTTTACTTATAATAACAAATTTTGGTTCATAAAAAGATCAAACTTGTGTGTATATGTAGGTCAAACAAAATTTGATTGTGAACACCAAACTTGCCTAATCTGGACAAAGCATTTTGCTTATTGAGTTAAAGTTGCCTAATGTTTTTTTATGCATTCCTGACGATGCCTCAAAGCATCACCTGGTAGTCTGGGACAAATGATGCCTCCAGGTATTAGATGATGTCCCCTGGCAACACAAGGCATGCTTGGGCTAAACATTACTGTAGGGAGCTGAATGCAAAATGATGCCTCTAGACATCACTAGACCAGCTGTGCAGTCAATGGTGTCTCTTGACATCACCAGACTAGCTGGGGAGTCAATGCCTCTAGACATCACCAGACTAGCTGGGGTGTCAATGTCAATGATGCCTCTAGACATCACCAGACTATCTGGGGAGTCAATGATGCTTCTAGACATCACCAGACCAGCCAGGGAGTCATTGATGCCTCTAGACATCACCAGACCAGCCAGGGAGTCAATGATGCCTCTAGACATCACTAGACTATCTGGGGAGTCAATGATGCCTCTAGACATCACCAGACTAGCTGGGGAGTCAATGATGCCTCTAGACATCACTAGACCTCCTGGGGAGTCAATGATGCCTTCTAGACATCACGAGACCAGCCGGGGAGTCAATGATGCCTCTAGACATCACTAGACTAGCTGGAGAGTAAATGATGCCTCTAGACAACACCAGACCAGCCGGGGAGTCATTGATGCCTCTTGACATCACTAGACCACCTGGGGAGTCAATGATGCTCTTGACATCACTACACCACCTGGGGAGTCAATAATGCCTTCTAGACATCACCAGACCAGCCGGGGAGTCAATGATGCCTCTAGACATCACCAGACCAGCTGGGGAGTCAATGATACCTCTAGACATCACCAGACCAGCTGGAAGGTCAATGATGCCTCTAGACATCACCAGACTATCTGGGGAGTCAAGGATGCCTCTAGACATCACCAGACTAGCTGGGGAGTCAATGATGCCTCTAGACATCACCAGACTAGCCGGGGAGTCAATGATGCCTCTAGACATCCTCAGACCGGCTGGGGAGTCAATGATGCCTCTAGACATCACCAGACTAGCTGGGGAGTCAAGGATGCCTCTAGACATCACCAGACTAGCCAGATAGTCAAGGATGCCTCTAGACATCACCAGGCCAGCCGGAGAATCGATGATGCCTCTAGACATCACCAGACTAGCTGGGGAGTCAATGACACAAACTAAATAATAGTTATTATTATTTTTGTTTTTAAACAAAACTCTAATATCAAATATGACATTGGTCCAACCATTCAATGAAATTCAAGAGATTTTATCCTGAAGGGTGGAACAGCATGATGCTTGTATGAAACACAAGTCAAGTGGTAAGCAGAGGAGAGGGTCAGGTTAGTGACGGAAAATGATGGACATTCAGACCAACATGAAAATGATACTAAAGATGACCTGTGACTGACCCACAGAAAAGTGATAATGACCAATATGAAAATGATCAATAAAATTGTGAATAAATCTGGATTTGTTCCATGTGGCATAACAGGGTTTAACAGTGGTCCTTTTATGGTCAACTGGAAAAAAGTATATTCAAAAAGGCCTTTAGATTTTTTGGAAAATTCTACCATTGAAAAAACGGTAATTTGAAAGTCATGTTAAGAAAAATAAGGAAAAATTTCCAAAATTAACATAAATTTTGAAAATAAATGCTGTAATGAAAACTTAAATGAAAATGTTCATTGGACCTGAATTGACCATGGAGTGTATACCCTGCTAAGTCCTGGCACCATCAACATGAATCAACTTATACTAAAGTGAAATTACGTCATGATTAGAACTCTACAAATATTGGGAATTGTAAATATATCTAGGCCAAAATGACATCTGTTTTACATGTATCTCTTACAAAACTCTTCCAAGTCCATGCTATATCGGAGCTCATCAGATGCACACATTCCCGACAGTTCACCCTTTTTTCAGATGCACTCATTCTCTTTTGTTTTGTAATTAGCATTCATACCTTTGACCAAATAAAAAATTATATATGTTTCCTTTCTAATTTTTTTACTTTCCCTTGTTTTCTATATATATTTTTTTTGTTAATGTCAAATTAACTCTTTGAAAAGTTTAAACCCCCCCCCCCACACATCTTTTCCCTTCTCTTTTGGCTAATGTCAATTTCTTTGTTGTCTTTTCTCTAAACGTCAAGTCTCTTTCTGGCTAATGATTTCTAATGATGTGTTGTTAACAGGTAAAAAACATTCATTACTGTTTTATTTTTATTTTTATTTTAGTAAAAATCGTGTAACTTAACCAAAACCCAGACCTTGAAAAGTAACATTTGCCTTCGTTCAAATTCCTATTTAATAAAGTTTGCAAATGAAAGGAAACGAACATTTTTTTTTGCTTGGCCTCACATGTATGCATAGCATTCAGTCTCAATCCCCAAGATGCGATTCAAGAACCCTTGAGGATACCAGACACAGTTTAACTGCTAATAACGGTGTTATTTTTATTTCAACGAACAGAATCGACAACGGAATTTACTAACAAGGTGTCCCTTCTATAATACAAGAGCAACTGGACTACGTAAACAAACCGAGACTGACCATTTTATAACATCTGAGTAAATCGATAGCACGGGGGAAAGGTTATCGTTATTACAATCAATGTTACAGCATAAACTGACACAGAATAATTAATGAATTAAAGAAGTTTGCACATTTTTTTTATTTATTTTTTAAATATTGTCCCCGTCTTTTTTTGGTAAAACAATTTATGGTATACAAAGCATATGAAGTGTTGCTTGTTGTTGTTTTTTTGGGGGGGGGGGGGGGGGGGGGGGTTATCAAATGATGCAGGAAATTTCTTATACAAATTTTCTTGACAAAATTGGATATTTTCCATATCATAAAAGAAATAGGACCAGAGTTTAGCCTGAATATAAAGACAGGATAGATCCGTAATTCAAAATTTCTGGTCATTCTGATGATATGATAATAAATATGTTGAAATACACTTTTTTCTTCCCAATTATGAATAATGCCTGATGCTATATATAAATATAAAATGCACAAAATCATAATATTTTTCTGAAAAAAAATTCATTAAAAGTATAAGTTATAACCTTTTATGAATAACAATAATAATGACATCACAAATAAAGTCCTCTACAAATGACCTTGGGAATTCCTGAAGGTCAACAGTATCTATACGACTACCTGTACTATCAACACTGTAGCTGGTCATCTGTGTAATCCATGCGAACCGTTCGACCGTCGTTGATCGTAAATAGAATATGCAACATGCAAAGACACTAGCAAGGAGTTTTTAGCCAAAAAATGGCTAAAAACTGAATTGATGTCACAGTGAAAAAAAAAGAAGTAGAAAATATTGGAAACAAAATTAAAATGGCTGCATATTCATTCTGCCTTGAAACACCAAGTTCTTGCTCAATACAGAGATTACAACGTATACCATGCATGTTGAAAATTTGGTAAATAAAATGTTTTCATACCAGGTTGAGAAAGAGCAGGGGAGACTGAAACATCTATTAATAAACAAAACAACATTTAAAAATTTAGTACAGTACACTTACATCTTATGTTTTACCACTAGGTGGCAGTACTAACAGAAAATCTGCCACCAGGTGGCAGCATCAACAGATACACTGTACGTACACACACACTAGATACAGGTGGCAGCACCAACACAACACATTCTGCACAACCATAAGGATGCAGCACCAACAGAAATATACCACTAGGTGGCAGCACCAATAGAAATCTACCACTAGGTGGCAGCACCAACAGACGAACGCTGTCTGTGTGTATACAACCAATTGGTGGCAATTTCTAAACCAAGGTTAACATAAAGTAAAAATATTCAGAAAAAGTATGATTTTATTAATGATATTCTTTTTAGTAATATCATGCAAAAAGAAATAGTTATTTTTTTTAGTTTATAATTTCAGTAGAAAAATTGGGATGTAAATTGATTTGTAAGAAGGAATTTTATCAAATATGCACTTGGATACATTTCCTTATCAAAATATTTATCGATCCTTCTAGAGGGTCAGGTCAAGGCTTGAACATTATTGGTGAAATGTTTTCTATTTTTAATAATTTGTATGTAATAATTTAATCAGGCATGACCTATACTATCACTGCTTTTATTGAAATCAAAGAAAGTTGGATGGTATTCAATTGAAAAAGTTCATGGATTATTTCTTTGAAATGATATGCACTTGTTAATTTGATTTGGTAAGTTAAATTTGTTATTTTAGCTGTGTCAGACTACCATCTTTACTGTATATTCTGTTTAAAATGACATCACAAGACAGTGTAAAAAGTTGTGCGACCGTCATGTGATCTATGTTGTAACCATATGACAACAACCTTTATACAAATCACATGACAATGTACAAAGTCATGTGACCATAAAATATTTAAATTTCTAAGTGACTTGCTATCAGACAACTTGTGTATCATGTGATATATAAATATATGTATATGGATTGACTTCGTGTGACAAGAAACAGCAGACTGAGTATTCGCTACACAACTAAAAATTGCAATTGACAAAATACGAGAATTGTGTACGTAATATGTTCACAAGAAGCAGACAACCACCAGGTCAGGGTCTAATATTGATATTAATAAATCTGAAATTGTCTTCAACTGATCAACAATTCAAATACATATCAAAAATATCTAATGGATCAAAAACATGTATTCCCTACACTGATTTATGTCAGGCACATACTAGCTAGTACAAATATTCTTCACCTGCTCTGATGGTGAATGGATTTTTAATTTTATTAACATTAAACTATTTTCAATTTATGAAAATCTCAATTCCTTGGAATGATATGAAATTTCTCAAATTGTGAAGACACAGGCATTTTTGGTATGATTAGTCTGGAATACTGGTGCCGTGACCAGGATCTGGACATCAGTTTAGTAGCCCTGAGCTGTTGATTGTCAATGTTAAAAGCAGCTACTTACAAACATACAACAAAACAATGATATGAAACATGTAAAAGTGGCATCCATAAACAGAACAGTATCCATGGTGATGTGATTTAAGAGGGCCGGGTTAAAGTTAAAATGTCACAAACTACTTCCAGGTCAGAGTTGAAACTGTTTTGCATCTTTTTTCATTACCAAACCATAAACTGAATTTTAATTAGAATTCAATACAATTCTTATAAATGTTTATTTCCAGAAGTAAACGTATCAAGAAACAGAAAACATGTAAATTCATTAGAATTATTTTTATTATATCCGATCAAATCTCATTCATCCCAAAACACATTTGAACTCTTCCAATTCAAAGGTTGGATTAGTTCATTATGAAATTTCAGGGATGAATGAGTTAGAAAACAATTTCAACCAATCAGGACAGTTGTGACAAATGAGGCTGCACCCACTGTTAAGTGACAGGAGATCATGCTGTATATATATATATATATTTATATACAATACTGATGAAAGGCATGCTATAACCCAGTGCGTAACCTCTGGGGCCAGCCCCGGGGGGTGGGGCATGACCTCTGGGGTCAGCCCCAGGGGAAGGGCATACCTTGTTGGGGTGGACATTGCTGTAATAACTTGACCTTTGAGGCAGGGACCAGTCCTTGTAGGTAGAAAAACAAGATGACAATGAAATGAAAGCAATGAACTTTAACCTGGGCAGCAAATTAATGAATAGTCCCTAGATTTACAAACAACAGACTTGATGGTGATGTATTTCAATTAAGATCCTAGCGCAGCAAAATTCTTCACAGATCTCTTAAGACGTACAAAGGCTTTCTTAAGACTCTCGTAAGCAAAAGAGTCGCATCCTTTTTTAAGAAATCAAGGTTTTTGCATTTAATTATCGTGAAACATAATAACAGTGCAGTGGAACCTGTATAATTTGGAAACATGTATAAACCAGACATTCAACAACGCCCCACTGTATACATTTCTATGTAAAGCCAAATCTGTGTAAAGCGACCACACAAGGGAAGATTCAAAGCTGCTTTGTAGGAGCTGACAAAATCATGGTCTAAAAGGTGCTTTGTAGGAGCTGACAAAATCATGGTCTAAAAGCTGCTTTGTAGGAGCTGACAAAATCATGGTCTAAAAGGTAAGAAAGTTGCTAGTAATTGGAGTGGTCTCTCGATGCAAGCAGGTTTGACTCCATGAAACGTATGTGTGAAGTGTAAACCTGTCTTTTTTAGATTGAATCATTAATACCTGTGATTTTCAGTTTGTGCAGGTTTCACTTAAGTATTTATTACCTCAGTCTTTTACAAACAAAAATTACCATGCATGTAAAAAAAGAATTTCGCGAACTTTTCCAGTAGATTTTAAGTTTATTCCAAACAATTTCCAATAAATCAAAAACAGACACTATTCAGCTACATTATTTGTATCCACTCAAAAACTAGATCTGAACACACAATATATTGATCAATATATTATATTCACATTGTTAGATATTTGTTATGAATGATAAGTCATGACACTGTTCTCATAGATCAAGGTGTAACTAACTACTATCAACTATTAATTTTGAGTAAGTTGAAAAATTCAAAGTTTCTTTTCAAATCTAAATCTAAAATTAATCAATCATTCAAGCACTACCAGGACGCATTGTTTAGTTTTGTTTTCAACATTGAAAAGTCTATACATTCTGAACGACATGCATTTGTGTCAAGATATTTTTTTCATATTTTTTTTATGAAACTTAGAATGTGTTTTTTTCACAAATCCAGCTTTTTCTCAAAACAAAAAAAACATGCAAAACATATTAGCCTTAAATCTACTGCATCGTGAGGTAAGGATAACAAAACTATGACAACAAGACAAATGATTGCCAGCAATCCAAAGTCCCATCTTCCGTATAATCTTTGGCATAAAAAAAACCAAAGGGCCATAACTGTATTTATAGGGGTCACGTAAGACACAACTTCAGCACTTGACTTTCTGCTGCCATCCCAAGAAGCAATGACGTAACAAAATTGGCAATTGCAGGTGACAGAATACATGAGATATGACTAGGTCAATAATATAAGATCAATGGTAAACAAAGGGCCATAACTCTAGTAAACAAAGGGCCATAACTCTGGTAAACAAAGGGCCATAACTCTGTAATGGTAAACAAAGGGCCATAACTCTGTAATGGTAAACAAAGGGACATAACTCTAATGGTAAACAAAGGGCTGTTACTCTGGTAAACAAAGGGTCATAACTCTGTAATGGTAAACAAAGGGCTATAACTCTGTAATGGTAAACAAAGGGCCATAACTCTAGTAAACAAAGGGACATAACTCTGTAATGGTAAACAAAGGGTCAAAACTCTGTATGGTAAACAAATGGCCAAAACTCTGTATGGTAAACAAAGGGTCAAAACTCTGTATGGTAAACAAAGGGCCAAAACTCTGTATGGTAAACAAAGGGCCAAAACTCTGTACCGAGTTAGGCACAAGACCCTATTTTACTATGTGCTACTCTGCTATCAAAACAGGAAATTAAATACAAAATTTGGAGACAGTGTTAAGGAGATATAAGACATAGTGGCACATAGATTGGTTAGATGGACAGACAGATTGACGGATGGACAGACAGACAAAGTGTAGACTTTTAGTCCCCTACTGGTACTGGTTAACAAGAAGAAATTCAGAAACAAAACATTTTATTGCTACAAAGAAAGCCATACACTACATTACAGAGTGGTGGGAACAACAAGTTGTAAGTATCTAAACACTCAACTGGAGGTATAGCTTCTTCTACCACTAACTACAGAAAGGGAGACAGACAAACAAGAAATAACTATGATTTAATCAAATTTTACTAAGGCATGAAAACATTTAAATTTGGAATGTTTTCATAGCAGAATGAAAACAGGAAATATAATCACATACTTTTCTATTGATATTTTATCACGAGAAATAGAATCATATACTTCACTATTGATATTTTACCACGAGAAATAGAATTTTATATTTCTCTAGTGATATTTTCCCTCGAGAAATAGAATCATATACTTCTACCCAAACATGTCTACAAAATTTAAGGCTTTGAAATTTATTACAGTAGATAGAAATGAGAAACAGAATCTTGTACTCTGTAATGTAATACATTGAATTATAATGATCAAACAGAAGACATTCTACTGTAGTATATAATTGTGGCTACATTGTGTACACACACGAGGGAAGGATCACACTCTACTTTAATTGAATAGAAAACGACAACAGAATCATTTTCACAATGAGGTTCTATAAGTGTTTAACTCATTCACTCCTGAAGACACATTTGAACTCTTCCAATTCAAAAGTTGGAATAGTTCATTAGGAAATTTCAGGGGTGAATGAGTTAATAGCTGGTTCTGCACCCAAGACATACAATTGATGACAAAAAAGATCAATTTCAAAACGTCACAAAAATCTGCCCTCAAAATGGCTTCTACACACAGACACAATCAATCGAGTGGAAGATGGACAAGGGCAGAAACAGTGTTAGAAGATGATCATGATGCAGCGGGAGAATTTCTCGACACAAATACTACCACAAGACACACAGACAGACACTCAGTTTGATACGATGCGACCTTTGACCTTGTTACCTGTAGTATGTAGGACTGAAGTGTAGGAGGCGGCTACAGAGAGACAATGATATATACCTCATTAGGACTCATAGGTCAAAGGGCAATGAATATAGCTCATTTACATATGATTAACATAGGTCAAAGGGCAGTGTAACTAATTAATGTAGCTTATTTACATATATATATACTTAAAAAATTAATGCAAGCCATGATCATAGAATACTGAACCCATTACTGTAGGTCAAAGGACAAAGTCACTCATTTGCATAAATTAAAGGATACTTGAATACAATACAAGATAGATAGGTCAAAGGACATTGACTCATTAACATATGTTCAAGGGCAGTTACTCGTTTACTGAAGGGCAATATTTCTATGGCACCATACAAGAACAGTCTCCTTTTCATTGATTCAGATCTACGGGCACATTATACTCCTCTACATACAAACAGGCCCGGAACATTGCTGCACATCTATAACTCATTTGAGTACAAAGGGTCATATTTCTCCATATTGCCACACAGCAGTCTCTCTCATTAGCATGGAGGATAACTTAAGAATACCACTTTTCAATAAAAATTCAATTTTCAATACATTCACATTGAAATTAGGACAACATCAGTTTTGGTGAAATAGAATAACTAATTAATACAACCTTCAATTCAAATGACAAACCACAAAGGAATGCAAATGTCAATTAAACGGATCCGAAAATTATCTATTGATAATAAATTATATTAATATTAATACTCAAGAACCATACAATAAGTCAATACACACAAACTATCTGCTTTAATCAGACGAGGGATCTGTGAAATAAAATGCTGCCATCTGTCAGTAAACAGGTTCCATTAAGCCATTACCTGCCATTTTAAGACTTTTATTTTCATCTTTTGCACAGAATTTAAAAATATGACCATTTGAAAGGAAATCCCCCAGGGCAGGGCAACCATTAAAAACAAATCTGCTATCAGAGTAGTTTTAACATAGACTAGGCCACAACTATAACCAACGTTTCTTTGTTGACAAAAATTAAATCACTAAACAACCTGTAAACATTCTGCTAACCTTTTCACCACTGCAGACCATAATAGACTCATCCAGATGTATGGTTGAATGAGTCTACTAAGTTACTTAGGGGTGAAAGGGTTAAAATGTAAACAAACAACTCAACTAGTAATTAGAATCTGAACCTTATCAAAAGGACTTGGCAGATTCTCACAAAAACTTCAATTCTTCTCTGAAATCATCACTTGAAAAAAAAAAATCATGATAACTGAACAGTTCTTTATCAAAATAAAACCTCGTATTTGATTTGTGTCAATTATGCAAGACTCACATAATGTGACTCCTGGTAACAGATTAGGGCGTCTGTGGATACTTACGCTATGCTCGCGATGGAAGGTGGACGCGCTGTCGTCGGTGGAGATACCCTGGAGACTGCTCTGACTACTCGACTTGCTGCTCAGGTTACTACTCGGCATCGAGTGCTGACTCGTCATACTGCTCGACTTACTCGTGCTACTGTCGATGTTATCGTCATCCTAGTAAAACAACATGGCCGAAAGTTAATCAACATGGCTTATGTCGGCATAAAATAGACCCTTTTACTTAAGTGACAGAATTGTAATCTCTGTCGGCAAATCCAAAATATGCATGTTTACATAACTTGTTGATGTTATTTTTTCATTTTGACATCAATCTTGTTGACATGCACATTTTTAAAGATTTCCAGACCAACATACAGTCCCATACCCAAATGAAAGAGTCTAGTTGTTTAGATTTTAAATATGACAAAAAAAGAATTCACAAAGGCTATATATATATGCTACCTCACAAAGTTCACCTGCAATTTGTGCAAGATTTATCTCTCTTAAAATCCTAATTTATCCGGAACCGGAAGGATTTTTACACAGGTTTCTGAATGCGGAACTCTTATGAAAAGGCAGAGAACATTACAGCAAGGTAGCATACATCCTTAAGCAGGGTGATGACAACAAGCTACAACCACTGAATCCAACCTCTTTTATATGGATAAAACATGGCGGACATCACAGATGACGAAGGAAAAATTTGACAAAGCTTATAAATTTCAAATGATGTTCAACAATACAAAATAGATTTTCAGACTTTTAAATATTTTTACAACATGTTCATGCAAAAGTAATGAATAGTGTCCAATACACCTTAACTCATTCACCCCTGAAATTTCATAATGAACTATTCCAACCTTTGAATTGGAAGAGTTCAAATGTGTCTTTAGGGGTGAATGAGTTAAATTTTACCTCAGATTATGTATAGTGAAAATTTGATGACAAACAGTATTTAGCAGCCAGAATACGATAAAAAGTCTGTTTTATTCCACAAAATCAAGTCTCTACAGGGATATAATCAAGGTAACAATGGGATCTAACTGAAATCATGCAAAACCTCCAAACAGAACACACTTACGAAATCAATAAACCAGTAAAATAGAAGACATTAGTAACGATACATAATCTGAAAATCACAAATAATATCAATCAAACAAGGGTAGAAACCAACAAACATTAATAGTTGAAGCTTTGTATCAAAATATCTACATATTTTCATTCCGAAGATTTGATCTACTGAAGTAACATGTATTTCTTTTCGACAATTAAAATATTCCCTCAAATTTGAGGTCAATAATTACTTTTTTCTATGGAATATTTTTAAAATTCTAAAATTGTATTCAACTGATATTAAAGTTTGTTGGTTCTGAATATGTTACTCAAATCTAAAATATGTACAATGTAAACAAATTGTGACAACCCTCTTTGGTGAATCTATAAAAGGAACATTCAGCTTGCTGTGTCCAAGTTACCTTAGGAACTCCAATTCACGGAGCAGTAATAAAGGTGTAAGGTCCAATAACACACTTTAAAATCCCAGTAATATACATGTCAAGGTCGAGGAATACCGGTACCTTTAAGATGCCTAATAGTACATGTGAACTCATTCACCCCTAAAGACACATTTGAGCTCTTCCAATTCAAAGGTTGGAATAGTTCATTATGAAATTTCAGGGGTGAATGAGTTAAGAAGCCCAGTAATATAGATATTTCACCTTCTACTTTAAGGTTTGACAGTCAAATGACACATCTTATTAGGTCTGTACTGAAATTGAAGTCACAGGTAACCATCAGACTTAAACTAAACCAGCTTTATTTGAAACCGCTATATTGAAATTTACCTTGAACTGAACTTTGTTATAAATGAGGTGTAAATATGCATTTTTTTAATTATTTTTTTGCCTAGTTTTAGAGCCAGACACAGGCTGCTTGCTTTCTCTACCACAAAGTGCTTTATATTCCCAAAATGAGGAATATCCCATTTTTTTATAAAAATAATGCTTTATTTTCCCAATTCATGCAGAAACCGCCTGTTGTAATATTATGGTAGGACAAATAAATAATCAAAAACTGGTAGAAAATGTAGCCATACGAACAAGCCCAGCACCAATGGAAAATCACTGTTAATTTAACATTCATAATCACACAATGCGACGACACCTTATAAAACCGTTATAAGCTTCTGCTTCATGAAACTGAAAGCCAGATTGTTATCGCTATCAAAATTGTTATCACTATCAAAATTGTTATCACTATCAAAATTGTGAACTCCTTTAAAACACGGACCAAATTTTTGTCACATGGTTGAATTAAGGTCAATGATCAACTCTGCAGGATGCCAAGGATTCCCAGAAAAAACGTTTCTTCAAATAAAATCTTGAAATCATGTCAACTAATCAGCAATGTCCATATGGCACAGCAAAAATAATTGTGAACAATCCCTAATCCCTATCCCATATCACTTCTCAAAACACCTCGACTATGCAAAGAAAATTCCCTCATAATCTTACTGTCACTGCAGTGGTCAGTCAGAGTGGTCAGTCTAGGTATCTACTGGACACTGGTCAGTCTGAGCTTCCTTTTGATAATGGACAGTCTGTGTACCAACTTGACAGTGGTCAGTCTAGATACCTACTTGATACTGGACAGTGGTCAGTGAGTTACAATAACACACAGACAGGCAGCATGCAGGCCGCAGGCAAAAAACCACTGGACACACAGCAACGGTCAAGCTGAATAGGGAACAAGACTTACCAGAGAGGGGTCACATGGACTGACCTGGGATGAATCGTCCGTGGTAAAGTCGTCGGATGTCGGCCCGTTGGAGCTGTTTTCACCCTCAATCACATCCACCATGAGAATCTTCTTCATACGGCGATACTGGAGGTTGTCTAGCTCTCGGACCGCGTCCTTGGTGCGCTGAATTAGGTCTATGATAACACTACTCGGGCCAGTCCCCTCTAGGAAATGGTGCTACAGAACAGATTCAATGTGATAAGATCATTCTCGAGGTAAAGAAAGCTGGATAATGATATTCTCAAATCAGATAGAAAGAGAAATGGATTTCCGGGTTTTCTTGTTGCTACCAATAATCATTTCAAAATGTTTTCTATCCCGTTATTCAAAGATCCTCCTTTTGTAACTGTAACTTGCTAATTTTGAAAAGTTTTTGCCCGCACCCAAAAAGGCGCTATCAATTAAAATAATTTGCATTACAAGAATTTACTCAATAGGAATGACCTAATCCACTGCCAAGACACCTGACGCTAGTAGATTCTGTAAGGACTAGCAACCAGAAATACAGATTTTGAGATTACACAGTTTAGGCCAGTCAAGTTTTTGCAATATCTGTCTACTAACTATTGGCCTGTTCGTTTATGTGGAACAACAGGTACGTCCACTTTTAAATGTAACATTTCTGGGTATAAATCCTGACGGACCTGCAAATGTTTATGCAGGCCTTGCAACGATTTGACAAGGCTCGCCTGAAAGCAGCATCCGATTACTAGGTCCGTCATTATTTAATAAACGAACAACTGTGGTCCAACCGGTTCAACCGTTTAGACAAAAAAAGCCTAGTACTCTGAATATGAAATTGAACATCCCTGCCACTAACCTGGAGCATTGACTTGATTCAAGCGATCAAAGATTTTTTCTCACATCTGTTTTTTACCTTTATAATACCTAAGGAACAAGGTTTTTTTCTGTTACCTTTAAAATATCTGAGGAAGAAGGCCTATCACAGGGAAGTTTGGCGAGGCAGGAGTCGACGAAGTGGCGGAAACTGTCGGACCACTCCCCTCCCGCCAGTGTGGGCGGGTCATTCTGGGCGATGTGATACAGAGCACTCATGGCATTCATATTAAATAAGGGAGGCTTACGCTCGGCTGTGAAACACACGAAAGACACATATTAAATAAGGGAGGCTTACGCTGTTAAACACACCATACTAAACACATAAATACAGGATGTTTATATTTGGCAGTCAAAACATTTTAATATATATAAGATTATGTAAGCTGTTACTAATGCAAAATATACCAAAAATCAAAAACGTGACAAAGATTCTTGCCTGACATATGTTTGCCTGAGAATATTGTGGTTCGGACACCTTTTCCAAAAGAATATTCCAAGCCAACAATTATAGTATAATTTGATTGACAAGTGAATGTTTTAATATCCATATATATTTATAGTATATAAATGAATTTTCTTCATGCTTTTGAAGAGTTAAGTATTTTACCCAGTTTAAAGTTACAAGTTAAAGTTTCTTCGAAAATCACATCCAAAACTGTAGATACTTACATCTTAAAACTTTATGATGGAAAGTCAGAAGGAGAGGTGGAGATGGGAATGATCTCCAGATTTAGGTTTTAAGAATAAGAACAAAGGCGGGGTCCACTCCATATGCAGTGATTTTTTTCATATTTTGCAACAACATTGCCAGACTGCAGACAGTATTGAAAATGATGAGATTTTTTTAGACACTTGAGAAAGTATAACTTCATGTTCTGAGCAGGAGTACTTCAAGGAGCTCCAATTTGGCCAAATCAGACCCTAGGGAGCTAAGAGCATCAATTTTCAATGCTGTCTGGCAACGTTGTTGCAAAATATGAAAAAAGTCGCTGTATGGGCCAAACATGGACCCCACCCTTGTCTGACCAGTATAACCCTTACCCAGTTCTATACAAGTGATGCCCATTGACCAGACGTCCGACTTGCCGTCGTACTGACCCTCGTCCATGGCTAGAATCACCTCGGGGGCCATCCAGTAAGGCGTCCCCACAAACGAGTTGGCTGGACTTATCAGAGACGCCGACCCAAAGTCCGCTGGAAATACAGAAACACTCTGATGCAACACACCATCAACTTTCTTCTATTCTATAAACACAAAGCCTGGTGGTGCCGAAATTGTAGAGACAGAGGAAAGTATTCCGGGATATAGATAATGATTGTTAATAAGTCACAAAATTAAATGTCATGAAAATAACACTGTATTTTTTTATTTATTTTTTCCCCCCAGACCATACATCTAACAATCATATATCAGAATGTTATCAGGATTTTAATTCCCACAGGAGATAACCTCTATTTGTTCCTTGTTTATGTGGTGAAAATATGCACGAGATTTAACTTTTCATTGTGCATGTAAATATTTGGAAACATAAAATAGTTTGCGGCACATTTCATGGAGGTGTCTTTAAAAACGTCAGGGTGTTTTTTAAGAAGAAAGCTATTTTCTTGTCAATTGTATTTATGTTGTAGTGCAACAAGATATCCTCTTCTCTTGTCTGTGATTTGTCATCTCACCTGGAATTTTATTCGCACTAGCCAAAAAACGCAAAATTTAAATGTCTGGAACTTTTGTCGACCACATCAAAATTGTAACTGTACTTAAAAAAACATAACTTAAAACTCCAAGAAACAACATTCTGTAAATTGCTTTACCATCTTTGTTTCCCAAGCCTACTTTTATTTTTGAATTGAAATTTTTTAAACATTATTCGATACCTCTTATTTACATAAACATTGTTCTGAAAAATGTAAGTCACATGCAATCTGTTTTTACCCAGTTTGACGGTGCCGTTTTCTGTCAGCAGTATATTGCCCGCCTTGATGTCTCGGTGTATTTTGCCCTGAGTATGTAGGTAGGCCAGGCCCTCTAAAGCGTCGTGGCAGATTGCTGCGATTTCTATCTCCTTTAATGGCTTCTTGTGAACTGAAACAAAAGAAAGTTCAATACACAAGAGTTCACTTGATGTTTACCCTGTTTCTGATTAAACAAACAAGCAAAAGAAATTGCAATAGACGTTTTATCTTTTTCCAGTTTCATCACATTTCAATTTGAGTAACCGTTATAATTACTTGTTTGGGTCCTACTTGGCTATCACGAAGAAACAAACAAACTTTTTTTGATCAATATATAGGTAAAGCAGAAAAGCCATGAATAATCCAGAAATAAATCTGATCATTTACATTTTGTAACTGTACATAAATCAACATGATATTTCTTATTTAATTATGATTAATTATAAATTGAACAACAATTCATGAATTTTGTACGAGCTATTCCAGAAATGATAATGGGGTACGGGTGGTGGGGAGGGGTGGTAATAACTGTTGAAATTTCTATAATGGGCTCAGATAAAAAATACTGACCTTCTACGATGTCCGAGGCGGAGCCTAGACAGTATTCCATAACCAGCTGTAAACACGAACACACATAGTAATTACTTAATGGAATAAAACTATTTCTTTCATCAGACAAAATGTGGAGAACATTTTTTGATTTTACTGTATATCAAAGTAAGCATTAAATTATTCATCAATTTCTATTACAATTTATCTTGATTTAAATAAAACCAATGGGACATTTTCAAATTATTTAGCAAAACTCACATTTCCCTGGGCCAATGCAGAGTTGTTGTATTTTACCTTGGTAATTTCAAAATTCCACTCGTCCACTTTTCTTTTAACCCTTTCACCACTGAAGACCATAGTGGACTCATCCAGATGAATGTATGGTAGAGTCTACTCAAGTTACCTAGGGGTGAGAGAGTGGTGATAGGAAGCACCTACTTACCCATGCTGTGTGTTCACGGAGATAGCACCCTTTGTAGTCTATAACGTGTCTGTGTTTCAATTGTCTTAGGAACTTAACTTCTTTGATAATGTCCTGCCATTTCTGGAGAAAAAAAGGAAAAGATATAGGTAGTGTCGTTTCGATAAACGATTACAATCGAAAAATCAATCGATTGTACAGCCCATTCAAATTAACTGATTTATAAATTTCATAATCGATTAATCGGTTTAAATGTTGCATGCTGTTTTCTGTTGATATCTGTCAGATTTTACTCTTAGTCAAATTCTAGTAGTAAGTCAAAACTTAAAGTGTAAAAACCAAGTCAGCCTTTGATTTTACATGGCAAAATTACTGTATACTGCAAATCCCAATTCTAATCATCATAATTACACATATTTCAAAATAGATTTACCAGAATTTGGATGTTCCGATTATAATCGATAATTGTTCATTAAAAGACTTCCGATAATTGATTAAGATTCCCAACACTACATATAGGTGAACATTGACTAACTAAAGCCTAAATGATTTTTTTTATTTTATTTAATTAGCATATTTCCATTAACAATTTTTGTTTCAAAAACTTTGCAAGTAACGGTAGTTAATAAGTTCAATTCAGCCTCTGAAACAAGTGGCTAACTAAGATTAATTGAGCTTAATTGCATTTCATCAAAGTGTAATACAAACAGGAGCAATAATACTTCTGATCAATCTGTTAAAGGTGGCTTCTAGTATGACTTTGACCTCTGTTGCTCTTGTGTAAACTCAGACATGGAGCATATGGTTTGCGGTACTATTTAAGGGATTTTTCTCTCACAAATAGTTTTATTGAACAAAACAGAACCATATTCTGCACCGATACTCAAAATCGATCCTTAATCATTCGTGGGAAAGATTTTGACCATACTATCAAATTTAACGACCCACGAATTGTAGTCCATGAAGATCAGGGGAGATAATTCAGGTTAATAATCACTGGGGATGTATGCCTTCCTTGCTTACCTCGTTCGCCTGCTTTCCATTGTAGGACATCTTCTTGATGGCCACAATCTCTTTGTTGACAATATTTCTGGCCTGTAACATTAAGAACACACTTTGACATCAAAATCAAACAATTCTCAATCAATTGAGCACACTTCCGTTACAAACTATTATATTTCCACTGAAAAACTTATTTCACAAATAAACATCATATTTCAGTCATGCCATCACATTTCCTTGGCACAAAAAAAACGTTTGTTTAATAAAACAATCTACTTTGTTGATAATCATTTGTTATTTATTCCTTTTATTTTGAAATGCATTTCATTATGTAAACCTGTCTAATCTGACAACCTGTGTTAAACATACATGTATGTATTGGTCAGATTAGACAGGGTGTAATAATATTCAAGGCTCCGAATAAACAAAAAATGTACTGATTTGGTTCCCCCTAAGATTAATCATGTTTTCTAATGGTAAATTGTAGCAGCCATTCAACCAGGTAAAGTTCTATGTTTGTTTGGGTTTTACGTCCTATTAGTTATAACAGCTATGGTCATTTTAACTTTAAGGACGTGCCAGGTTTCGGTGGTGGAGAAAAGCCGGAGTTCCTGGAGAAAAAATCACATGCATACTATATATGATATTGCAAATGTCACTCAAGGATTTCAACTTTTTCCAAATTGCAGGAAAAATTCTGTTCTGGTTATTTTCTAATTATTCTATACATATTATGCATATACGGTATGTGGTAAAAATTTCTGCAACTTACGAAGTACACTGCACCAAAACTTCCATGGCCAATTTCTCGTAGATCGACAAATATTTTCTCTGGGTCATCGTTGAAGAAGAAGAGTCCCGCAATATCAGGATCCTTGAGGCTTCCCGCCTTAGGTTGGGGCATGATGACCCCTCAACTCTGACCTTGGCCGTGTCTACCGAGGGTCAAGGTCTTTGAAAGGGTACAGGAGCCTGTCTCTGATCATGTGAATGTAGTTATATGCCCTTGTCTGTCAAATGTACCTGAAACAGAAAAATCAGGGGTTTTAACATGAGAAACGTAAATCTCCAGTTCAGACGGCTCGTCATTCCTTCGTCATAATTTATCATCAGAAATTCACCAAGTTGCTGAGTTCGAGGAGCACTTGTTGATCAAAAATGCTCTTTTTTAACTTGCTGTGCCAGTTGAATTGAAATATATTAACATTGGGTAACTGTCCCCCACCAGTAATGATTTCTATACTTAACAAACACATCATCCCAAGATGTCCTTGTACACCAAGTCTGGTTACTCCAGGTGAAATAGTAGAAGATATTCCCAGGACAAACATTTTCCAAAAGTAAAGGTAAAACGTCAAGTCATAGGCCACAGTGACCTAATTCTTGCACTCTGCACTCTAACGTCCAAAGATATCCTTGTACACCAAATCTGGTTTAATACTCCAGGTGAAATAGTACAGAAGATATGCCCAAGGCAAACATTTACAAAAGTAAAGGTCAAAGGTCAAGTCATAGGCCACAGTGACCTAATTCTTGCACTCTGCCATCTCAATATACAAGATGTCCTTTTACACCAAATCTGGTCACTTCAGGTGAAATAGTACAGAAAATATGCCCCCAACAGACATTTTCAAAAGTAAAGATCAAAGGTCAAGTTATAGGTCACAGTGACCAAATTCTTGCACTCTGCACTCCGGCATGTCGATATACAAGATGTCCAGCTTGTACAACAAATCTGGTTACTCCAGGTGAAATAGTATAGAAGACATGCCCTGGGCAAGCATTTTCAGAAACTTTGACATTAAAAAGGGTTCAATATGAATTTCTCCTTCACTCAACTGATTTAAACTCGGATGAAACAAAACATTGAAATTTAACTGAGATGTCAAAACAAACATATATACAATTATTGTGTACATGCAGACATACAAATTGTCCTGTTAAATCCTTGAAAACCCAACATACAGTATCAAGTACACATATGGATGCATAAAAAAGTCTATCTTCCTTCCTCAACATCGGCTAAATACTTAGCTAGTAACGTCAGTCAGCACATGACGATAGATGACACACGAATTAATTAATACACATGTACACAGCTATGTGTATATACTCACAAAACATACAACGGACCTCAGAAAAAACATTCATGGTCAGAAGTATAGAACAGGGGGCAAAAACATACAGGGTAAGGACGTTTATGGTGAAAACATCCATACGCAGGACCAGAAACAATCTAAGAGACAAAAGGGTCCATTGCCAGAATATCATGGTTACTGATAGAAAAAGCAATTATGGCCAAAAAAATTGGGACCAATAAAAACATCACGGGCCATAAAACAGACCTATGGCCAAAAAAATCATGGCTAGAAACATCGGGCCTATGGCAATTAAAGATATTTAAGGCTAGAAACATCGGGCCTATGGCAATTAAAGACATTCAAGGCTAGAAACATCGGGCCTATGGCAATTAAAGACAGCAATTGCTAGATACACGGGACCTACAATGGAAAAACATCTAACGCCAAAATTTACATGTATATACATTGTACAGGACGTATGGCAAAACTTTCACATCCATGTTCAGAAATACAGGTCCTTTTGCAGAAACATCCAATGCCAGAATCTCCATGTATATATTGTATATGTGTAGGACCTATGGCAAAATCATCAATGGCTACAAACATTGGACCTATATATGGCAAACTTACCTATGGCCAGAAAAAATATAGAGGACCTTTAGCTACGGCAAATTCTGTATATGAATAATCACAAATTTGTACCAGAAACATCAACAGCCACAAACTTGTAAACATTAATTGATCTAGGACCATGAGCATGTAAACATCCAGTGATAAAACATAGCCAGAAACGTGTAAACATCCATGCGGCCAAGAATTTTGAAACGTCCATGATCACCACGCGACTATAATAGCTACATTTCATTTTAAGTCATCCAGTATTGATTTTACATACCCTGTGCTGCGGAACCAGCAGTATTATTACCATTGCCCAATAAATATAGACCTGATGTAAGGTCCATAAGACATAAATATAATTATCACATGTATTAAACTTCCTTTGGAAATTTTGTCACTATATATACTTCAATGTGTATACATACATATACACACTGTATATGTGTCTAAATTAAACGTCATACAAAATATAAAGTTGTTAATACAAGTTGACGCCTATTTCAGATTTCTCGCCTAACATATTTCATCCGCAGTACTGTACAAACTTAGAATAGACCCATAAAAATATAAATATCACAAGATATTATAAATTCACGAAGGTTGCTGTAGGCTATTGCGGTAGGCTATACAGGATTCAATAAGGATATTTTGACTATTTTATATATTGATATATAATAGAAAATGGACGCAATGCAGATCTACACTACAAAATGCTACATTTTTTTTTTTCATACTGTTGAACATATGATCAATTGTGTTTACACAATTATGTGATATTTTCACAAAACCGGAGAAAACTTGTGCATTTTAAGTACAGTTCATGATCAGAACAGCAAAAATGTTCAAGACATCAATGAAACCTTTTAGGTACAAAATCATGGGTCGATATATACAGGCCTTTTTTATGACTGAATATGGGTCAATTCCCCTCTCCAATTTTGGCACTATTTTCCGAAATTCCAAAATTTCAGTTTTACCAAAATTCACCAACTTATGACTGAAATACTACTACATGACCAGCTGTCTTTGTTCCATTTTGTTTTCATTTTCCTCTCATTTTTGTCACTGGCAAATAATATGCACACTGTTTACTGCTGGTCCTAACTTGTTTACTGTCTTCAATATCATAACAGTCACACAAATGCTTTATTCTAATGCATATCCGGTGGTCAATTTGAAGTGCCTATATACTGTATATAATTTACTAACACAATGGAAATCTTTAGGAATTTTTTTAAGGTAGGCATTTTTATTTCCTCAAACAGGCAAAGGGAATCATCTTATATTAGCAATTATGCTTTTGTATAACCCTTTCTGGGTACTTAATTATGCCACAGGATTTTCTATCTTTGAATTTCCCCTATGTATATATAATGTCAAGAGAAATGTTCTCAATTTATTAATTATTCAAATGAAAATGACATACACAAGGAAATAATGTTTGATGAACATGTATTATATTTATCACATAATGTACTGTTTTTATCGTGTAAATATACACATGTCATATTTGTTTGCGTATTAACCCATGTAATATGACCTATATATATCTCAGCCCTGTGATTGGTTGTAGGTTTCAATTGTTTCAAATGTGATGTCACGCTTAGGACAAGTACATGCACATGATGTCACAGACTTACCCAATGGAGTCAAAATGGCGTCATTTTACATTTCAAGGTTGCATGAAAATTGTCGATTTACACGAATAAATTTATGCTTCAAATCTTGATTATGTGATGAAAAAGATCTAACAATTGTTTTCATTTCAAATGAAATTTATGAAACTCGTCACGCATTTCATAAATCTCATATGAAATAGAAACTCATGTAAGATCCTAGAAGTATAACACCCTAACAATAATTTTAACAATTAGAACTATTTTCCAATATTGGCATCATATATATATAGATCATTCTCAGTAAGAAGTTGCTGTTAAGTTTTACATTGATAATATTTACAGGAAATTCCCTAAGAGTTCAAAAACATTTCCAATTTCAGAGAACAGGTGTTTCCCCTAAAACTTAGATTAACCCCTCAGTAATTAATTGTTGACCATTCAAATAGGGGAAATATCGGGAGAAATCGGTATAACACAACTTAAAATTCTCCAAAGGAAAATAATTATTCAGGCTAATAGACCAAAATAAAAATAATTGACTGAAAGCTTACAACACCATTATATATACAATGTAACTAGGTCTAAGCCTTTCACCCCTATGTAACTTTAGTACTCTACCATGCATTGATCTGGATGAGTCCATTATTGTCTACAGTGGTGAAAAGGTTAACCCTTTCACCACTAGTACTGTAGACCATAATGGACTCATCCAAAACAATGCATGGAGTTTACTGAAGTTACATAGGGGTGAAAAGGTTAAGCCTCGAGTTTATGAAACCATAAATTTATACATATATATATGTATTATAAACAGCCATATGGTTTACTTTGGTCCGATGTGGAAAGTTATGAAATTTGATCCTCGCTGATGAGTGTGCGTTGATCACAGGTTTCACGATTGTCAAGAGGACAGAGAAGGAAATCATTACAATTGTCAATAAATTATTTCTAAAAATAGATCATATTTTCATCGACATAAAGAGATCACTTGAGCTTAATAACACTGAAAAAGAAATTAAATATGAAAATCAAAGCACGCCACTTTGAACTGAAAAAGATATTACATTTGTCCATGCTTGATTTATTGTCAAAAGCTATCGTGGAACCTTGTATAACTGGGTTGTCCTATTCAAATATACCGGTAAAACAACTTATCAAAACATTATTTTTTATCGCTCAAAATATTGTTATTAAAAATTTTGATCAGTCATGTTGTACTAGCTAGTATACCTAATGTTTACCCTTTAGGCTATGAGAAAGGTTGTCAGCTAAAATAAAGACATATATATATTATATGTACATGAACATGTACAGGTATATATCCGTTTTGAAATGGGCGAGTTAGGTCTATGATAACTAACATGATTATAATATTTTCCCACAAACTGCAAAAGGAATTGGAATTAAATCTTTCACTATATATAAATCAGCATTGCTGAGATTTCAGCTGACTCTTTGAATTCACATTAAGCATTTTCAGAAGTCAAATGAAGAAAAAAAACAACACTTTTCCCTGAAATTTAGACTCACAACATATGTCTAAAAGACATATTATTTTCAAATACAAAAATGTTGGGAAGTAAAAAAATTGCTCTCAAGGGTCTACTGAAAATCCTTTCACTGGTAAAATGAAAAATCAAAAAATATATTTCATCGCTTTTTGAAAATGTTATCACTGGAAAGTTTTGAAATCTTCCTACTGAATTCTAAATAATTTCACCTTCAATAATCTTAGGGACATCAAAATCTACCAGACTGAGAGGATCTGAGCTACCACGCATGCATATATAATATATACCTAGCTCACATTTTAGTGTCCTACTGCATGTTATAAAATTGATTGAGGCTCAGATCGTATGACCGTTCATGTTAAGAATATGATCCCAGCACAAAACAAAATATATCTCCTTCTCCCGACATCAATGACAAATTTCTGCTACATTGTTGACTGTGTAAACTACCCTATGCATACAGGAGTGTTACACCTACGAGGAGCTAATGCACTTATATAACTATCTATTTTAGTACAATGATTTTTTTCGGGTTTGAGAAACTGTACCCGAAGATACTATAAAGCCTGTTTTTCACTTGTGTGTGTTTTGTCACAGTACATATATATCACACACTTTATACTGAAGCTTGTATACATGTACACGTGTGCACTCCAAAGAATGTTTGACATAAAATTCTGCTCATAAATTCTCTAATCCTTGTTTCTTCTGGCACAGACCCTGAGAGTCAACTACCACATATACAGTTGTAGTTATCGATATAAATATATAAGATAGCCATACAAACAAATACAACAAGTACAAATAATATACTCTTGTAGCCGGACGCCAGACGGACGATGCACCACGGCATAAGCTCACTTGGCCCCATGGGCCACAGGGGTGAGCTCAAAACTTAAAAGCAAAGTAACACCCCCACATTTTTTTTTTACATTTTTCCATGCTAAATGTTCAGCATGCATGATTAACAGCTTACATAATAGTATATATATATATAAAAAGCAATAACTGGTTTATCTGTTGTCAGTTTAACTCAACCACCCCTACATATTTAAACTGGACTTGCCCAGTCTTTGATTTGGTAAGGTTTTAGTGTGACTTTAGGGGGTGAATGGGTTAATGTGACCGGGTGGAGTACTGTGCTGGGGTTTTTTAGCATGGTATTTCAGCGCTGTAGCACTCTTTACGTCAGCATCCGATTCGTGCTTTCGCATCGAGGCAAATACACCAACATATTGCCTCAAGCACACACATGTACACAACACACATGTATACAACACACATGTACACAACACACATGTACACAACACACATGGAGGCATGTCCTGAAACAAACTTAGCTGTTGACACGACACTACAAACTCAATTTACCAAACCAAATTTCTTTTATGCATTCAATTTTAATATTAAATACCAAATAATTCCTTCTATTAAAATACAGGTACAATTGAAGTCCCTGTAGTAAATTTGATCTATACAATATGAGAAATTATTGTGCTACAGCCCATATTTTTTTGTGAATTAACAGTAATTTACGGTAATACACATGTAAGAATGACCCCTAGGTATCTAGAATGGAATAACATGACTTCCTCATGTATAAATAATTAACGCGATTTGTTGTAGGAGCCGATTCCGATGATGATCATATAGGTAGATTATGAATAACTGACCCCTGGCAGGCTAACATAAAATCACATTTAAATTATTCATATTCATATAATATATATACAAGAAAATGATCTAGATAGCAGAATTTCTCCAAGAACTGTGAATCTATCTACATTCATAGCATGTAGATAGCTGAATTTCACCTAGATTTGTTGAATCCATCTATATAGGTGAATTCCTCATAGAAATGTGAAACTATCTAGATGGCTGAATTTCTCCCAGAAATGTGAATCTATCTGGATGGCTGAATTTCTCCCAGAAATGTGAATCCATTTCGATAGCTGAATTTCTCCCAAAAATGTGAATCTATCTAGAAAGCTGAATTCCTCGTAGAAATGTGTATCTATCTAGATAGCTGAATTCCTCGTAGAAATGCGAATCTATCTAGAAAGCTGAATTCCTTGTAGAAATGTGAATCTATCTGGATGGCTGAATTTCTCCCAGAAATGTGAATCCATTTCGATAGCTGAATCTCTCCCAGAAATGTGAATCTATCTAGATAGCAGAATTCCTCGTAGAAATGTGAATCTATCTCGAAAGCTGAATTCCTCGTAGAAATGTGAATTTATCTAGAAAGCTGAATTCCTCGTAGAAATGTGAATCTATCTAGATAGCTGAATTCCTCGTAGAAATGTGAATCTATCTAGAAAGATGTCCTTGTAGAAATGTGAATCTATCTGGATGGCTGAATTTCTCCCAGAAATGTGAATCCATTTCGATAGCTGAATTTCTCCCAGAAATGTGAATCTATCTAGATAGCAGAATTCCTTGTAGAAATGTGAATCTATCTAGATATCTGAATTCCTCATAAAAATGTGAATCTCATCTAGAAAGCTGAATTCCTCGTAGAAATGTGAATCTATCTAGAAAGCTGAATTCCTCGTAGAAATGTGAATCTATCTAGAAAGCTGAATTCCTCGTAGAAATGTGAATCTATCTAGATAGGCTAGCTGAATTCCTCGTTGAAGTGTGAATCGATCTATAGATAGCCATAAATATACATATATAGCTAAATCTTTCCTAGAAATTGTTAGTTAAAATAAAGCTTGCAATACATATATTGATATAATTGATTTAAGACTACCCGGTACCTACATTTGAATATACACATAGTAAATCATTTAACAGAAAACAAACCTATTTCTTTGTTTGGCCCCACATTAGGTCTTTCAGTTCTAAAGATGAAGTTTTTCAAATGAGAAGATCAAATGGATGGACAACAGAAGATGAACATCACAACATACTCTAAGCTTACAGGCACATCCAGGCAAGCTAATAACATTTTTGTGTATATATACATGTACTGTTTCCTCTTTTCTGTTTCCCTCTTTTTTATACCTGTATGTAAATATCCAAACTCATCCTAATTTTTTAAAGGGTACTTTCCAAAAAGCTAAACAATAGCACTGTTTAGAAATGTATCCCAATTTAAACAAATATATTTGAAACTGTTGTACTACTGAATGGGTTTAGGGGAAGACAGCTGACACCAACCTGACCCTAATTTAAGGCCTGATTGACCCAATAGTTAAAGAACACAGGTGGGTTTTTTTCATTTCCATGACTTGACAATTCTGATTACCAACTACCTGAAAATCTTCCTGTATTTAGACTTGTAACCTGATCAAGGTGTTAGAGATATTAAACTAAATACGTATCATGTGCATGCACTGTTTATTTATTTCCTTCTCACAACAAAAATTGCAACAATGATAATCTCCGACACAGAGTAGGGATGGGCTTGTGACAGGACGATAAATATCTTTTGTTGGCTTTTCTATTGAATTGCAAAAATATTGGTGGGCTTATTACCAGACACTGGCTTATTCCTGGATAAATATAAATACAATAGTCAAAATTAATGTAATTCCTTTTTAAACTATCTGTATGTAAAAATGAATTATGAAAACAAGTTTTATAAATGATGATAAAATAAACACATATAACGCACAAAGCAGATAGCTTTTGTTTATTTTTTTTTCAAATTTTCATTTTTTTTAACCGTGATACCTTAGCCTTCTTTTTTAATTGTGGTACCAAATGTTGTTTTTTAAAGTGTTGGTTTCAGATTTATTAGAAATTAATTGCAAAGTATGTCCAAGCCTTAAATTACCAGTTTCCTATTCTTTTTGACCACTTTTGACTATGTGAATGATCTAGCGTATATCATATACGTAACTCTCCGGGATTTTATTTAGTTTTATTTTCTTCTCCAGGCTGTGTGTGACCAAAAGAAAGTCAACGATTAATTACAATCATTCATCCAAATTTACTACAGAAATTCAATCACAGTTTCAAAATTATTTCATCAAATCCTGACACAAATGATCAGTCAGAAATTGAGACTTGATGTACAATGTACATGTGAAAGATCAGGTTTGGCAGTACAGTCTAAGAAAAATCTACAATTTTGAGGAAGTAGCTAACAACAGACACCTATTTTTCAGCCAGAAAAAAACCTGGCCATATTAGCTCTAATAATGGTGCCAGGCATAGATATTAAATGACAATTAGGACATCTTTAATTAGACCCATTGTTTCTACATTGACATGTACCATACCTACTAGGGTTTTGTCTATTCCAGAGTGACAGAAACATGAAGGTTTCTTTATCTTTAATTTTTCCCACATCAAAATTTAATTCTCCATTATGAAATTGTGGATCCCTCTGAAAAGTGTCATAGTATCAGTAGATAATGCTCCCTGGCAGATCAACAGAAAACAAGGTCATTTTGATATATGAAGTTGCAATTGTTTTAACAAAACCAACTGAACAACTTCTAAGAAATTGTGAAATTTAGAACTTTACTTAAGTTACATTTTTTTATAAATTCCTGGGGATGCCCTCATTACAGAGAGGACACCCTCATTAGGTCAGGTCATTCACCATGGGTCTGTCAAATCTAAAATATTTTTTGTTTTGTTTATCAAGATTAAGCTCGAGACAATCAATGAATTATTTTGCTGCATGTCTTGCAAGGAACCCTACAATCAAATTGTTTTACTAGATGTAACATTACTAGATAAGGGGTGAATTGAACAGTTGGGTAAACATGTTTATAAGATGAACTGACCTGGATTTGCCATGTGCTGCATTCCTGAATGTGCAAATGACAGCAGCTAGTTGGAGGGACAAAAGGATGTTCTGTTACCTATCCGTATGACTAATTAAATGTAACAAACAATGGTCAGTGTGACCTATAGCATATCTTGTAGCCATAAGCCTGTGTGGTTCATCACGAGAAGGCTGTCGTAAAGGCAAATCTCACCTTTACTGGGTGGGGTAGAATAGTGTCATAACCGGATATCATTGTGTGGACGGCAATACATGTAAATACGACACTGGATTCCACCTGTTTGAGCTCTCAGAAGTAACACAGATAACATGAATGATTTACAATCATGACACAACGATACATGGTTATCGACAACGTAAGAAACAGACCGATACGGGATAGACATTAATTCAGACATTCTCAACTTCCGAAACGAAAAATTACCCTTAGGCTGTCGGCATTGCGACAAATAAAACGGCCTCAATGACTCAGCTCCTATTCAGTCTGATGAATGCATGGTATGCTTACATTAAATACAAATATGCATGTTTAGAAAAAATACAACTTAACAGCTATAGACAGCACCGCCATCCGAAGTACCTCCCCCCTCCCGTTGCAAGAAATTGATGCTGATCCAAATGACCGAGACGGGGGTTACCTTTGCTTCCGCGTCACATTCTAGAAAAAATAGACACTTGACGGGAATATTACCATGGCTAATTAGTAGTATACTGTTTCAATATTAACTTGGTGACATTATGAGTCAATCCGTAGTCTTATAACATCACTTTTCATAGTGTTTACAAGCGTACCTCTTTCTGTAATCTTTTTCCTCTTCCAATATGGCTACGCCTACGCATGCGCCGTCAAAACCGGAGCTTCACAAGGGACGTAAACTTCAGACAAGTTTCGTCGTTCCTCTACGAGCGCGATAATTAACTAAAAGAAAGACTGTTCAACGGTTACATCATTACTGCACGTATTGGTGTTTCATTTCAACATCTTATTAAGTTTTCAAAAACTTTAGGAAAAGTCCTTCATTACGTCACCGGAAAATGAATGCACTGCAGTAAAACATTCCCACTTACTCATTGGTCGAAATTATGGGGTCAAAAATGGGCCCATCTTTCATACATTGGCTGAATTCTTGAAATACATTGTTCCTCATTGTTATGTTATCGTTTGATGTTTCGTGTTACTTTTTAGAAACAAAGATTGCGACGTCTTAAGATAGAACGATTGAAAAAGCTTAATTATGTAAATGTCAAATATCTTTAGAAGAAAAATGAATAATTTTAAAGTGGAGTACGTTTTGGTACGAATAGATAACTAATTAATTGATTATTTTAAATGTCTTTAACCAGAGACGTATATAGCACGTCTCTGCTTTAACTGTTCTATAAAATAATTGTGTGTGTGTGTGTGTGTG